>NC_136624.1:10537787-10702787 GCF_933228915.1 Telmatherina bonti
GGGAATGAGTTTTAATAGCTGTTTTTGTCTTTTTCTGCTTGATATTTCTCTTCTCTCGCGTCTCTCCATGTTTCTTTCCAAACCTCCAACCTTGTGTCGTTATTTATCTCCCTGTTTTCAGAGAAGACATCACTTCCAGTTTCTAAAATATTGTTGTACACTTTGTGCAGTTGTCGTGGATGCGTTTTGAGTAAATGGGGCTGTAACTGGTGCGTCCACCACCACTCGTGTACCCATAAGTCTGTCTGTGGGGAAGGAGTGATCATCTACAACCAACATGTAAGTTACTGGATGTCTCCAGGTGAATTATCTGTATGATGTCTCTGAAAAAAAGAAATAAAAATTACAGGAATCTCTAACTCCAATAAGTGGTTATGATTTTAATATGACACAAAACACACTGAATCACACTGTGTAATGTTTTCCTCTACCTTTCAGATTTTTCAAGATGTAAAATCTGAATTTTTTCATAAGTAAAATGTGCAATTTTGTTTTTCATAAAAAGGTGAATGTGCAAGTAAGTGTGAAAGTATGGCACAGTAAAATAACTCAAATAAAGAATATACAGCACCTGTCAGCAGCTGTTTCAGTCTTAAAGTCAGACACTTTTCCAACCAATGATCAGCTTGCAGTAATAACTGGAGAGGAAACAATTCTTTCTACCTGGACGATGATTTCAACCTTGTGTAGCTAGCCATGGGATCAGGTGCTTTCTCTGATGTGGGTTAGCATTGAAGAGGCTAATGATTAGCATCCATTGGGAGATCAGGAAGTAGCCCAATGGATTAGATACCACCTCTGTTGTTTTAAAAGAGTTAACAAGTATGCTACCATTAGCATTGAAGAGATGGGTGATTCAGCATATCAGCATTAATAACGTATCTTTTTTAGCATGTATGTCTTCGTCCAATAAGTAAAACTCGGCCAATACTGACCAATATTATTTCCAGCTGTTTGTGTAAGTGTGTCAGGAGGTGGAGGGGACTTGTGGTGGGGTAGAGGGGTAGTATTTGTTAGGGCATGTTATTTGATAGTAATGCAGCACAGCATTGTGGGGTGTTTAACTGAAAGAGCAATGTCAGCTGTGTGGTCATTTTTCACGGTGCTGAAAGAAGATACTCAAAAAGAGTAAGAAACACTTGCAAAGTCAAAGTATTGTGAGGAGAAAGCTGCATCGAATCATGTAACACCATCAATTTCATGTCATCTGAAAAACCATCATCTGGAAGTTTTAAAACAAAGACAGGAAGCTAATGAGAGGCGAATGACAAGCATCTCTGAAGAGGTGACTCCAAGATACTCCTGTTGTTTGTTAGCAGGCATATCATAGCAAAAGCAGTAAAGAGGCTAATAATGAACATTTTTAGGGAGCTGACCAAATGGATTCGATAATCCCTCTGTTGTCTGTTAGCATGTTCACACTAGCATTGAAGAGGGTAATTATTAGCATCTGTAACGATGTGACCCACTGGGTTAAATACATCCTTTTTGTCTGTTAACAGCAATGCTAGCATAGATAGATAGATAGATAGATAGATTGATAGATAGATAGATGTACTTTATTTTGTAGCTGCAGCATCCATGTACATTTGTGTTTATAACGCAAACACTATAACAATATAAAATTAAAAAATATCAACAAAATAGTTAAAGGAGACAGAAGAAACCAATAAAATAATAAGCAAATAAAGCAAATAAATATTGGTGATTGTAACAATTAGCATCTTTAACCATCACTTAATTTCTTTTTATTTTTTGTTAGTAAGTACATGGCAGCACAAGCTAAAGGGCCAACGCTTCTTTAAATACCACTAAGTAAATAACGTAATTTTGTCATTTTGTAGTAATCTAGATGTTCCAATGAGGATGAGAATGAGCCTTCATCTTCTTAGACAGCTTATTAGTAACTGGTGGAGGAATATAGTTGGTCAAATCAGTGACAGGCTTAAGGAAAGGTGTAGCCTCCTGCTACAGCTGTGTAGCCTGGATGCCCAGTTGTCTTGAGTTTTGCTCCTTTTATTGTGCCATACATGAGGACTACTTACAATAGTCATTGTTGGCAATGGTAATGATGAGTGTTATACCAGTTTATAAAAATTGACAGGTTTTTTTCAGATTTAATTGGTTGATGTTAAAGCATCTAACACATTGTCTTTTAAATATGCTTTTTGACTAGGGATTATTTTTGCTGTCAAAATGGAAGACATTGCATATCTAAATGATGCCAAACAGAGATCTTCTCTAAAAATGCTGCAGCCCTGATAATCCATGGGATGGTCATATTTGGTTGCATCAAGTATGACATCAATTGAATTAATGTTTGACTCAAACCAAAATCATCTCTGTTCATGTGTTATGTGCTTAACATATATAAACTAAGTTGTTTATTTCCAGCATGTTTTGTTTTATTTTTTGTTTTGTCTCATCCACCCCTGATTTATTTTCCTTCTCCTCCATTCCTTAGTTTAAACTTCCCACCTCATCTCCTCCCACAACCAAAATGACAAAAGTCATCCAAACCGCTGCAGTGACAACAGCTGTCACCATGGCAACAACAACTTCTCCCCCGACAACAACTTTTTCCACTACAACAGCTGTAGCTCCTGTAACTGTAGCAACCACGCAGGAGCCAACCACCTCTTCTACACTCATAACAACCAGTAGCCCTGATCCAACCACCACCACACCCACCACTGTGCCCCTTCAGCCTTCTAGCATGCCCCCACCGATCCCTGATCAGGCCACCACTAGAAAGGAGGAAGCTGCTGTGACCGACCTGCTTCAAGTTGTCACTCAGAGCAGTTCTAAAGAAGCTGCTGTAACTGCCAGTGTTGTTGTGGAAGCAGCAGAGTTGATTCCCATCACTGCAGCTGATGGTCTGAGTGGAGATCTGGACCCTGTGATGCCTCTGGTAGTTTCTGAAGATTTGACCCCTCCTACCCAGGCCTCATCTGGCATCCCCTTACCCACACCTGACTCTGCTGAAGAAGCCGCGGACCTAACCCAGACCCGCATGCTGCCACACCCAGAGGACTCTGTAATTGAAGAGTCAGAAAATGACAATGTCACGTTTTCGGCTCCAACGGTGCTCTCAGGTGACGGGGAAGTCGATCATAGTCTCCCGTCTTACTCACACCTGACAGACACAGACTCAGAACCAGAGCTGGACTACCAGTATGATCCAGCTGATGCCTTTCTTCCGGTGAGTTACGCCGCCTTATTTTGCTGCTTCTTCCTTTTCAAGTCCTGAATGGACCTTGTTCCGCTGCCTCTGCAACAAAACTCATCAGTTTTCCTTTCTCTGCTTCTGGCTGTATGGTGAATGGATTCTGAAGAAAAGCATCTGATTTATTCAGATACAGTTGTCTTGTGCTTTTTTCCACTGTAGATGTTGTCTTCCTAATTTTTTTGCATTCATGTATTATATAGAAAATATCTACTATTTATAGCATATTAGGAAGCCACATGAAAGCGAACAGAAACTGTGTAGATAGCCAATTATGGGAAAAAAAATTTCGTGTGCTCAAATAAACCAACAAAATGACTTGACTAGTAAATATAATTACCAATGAAACACAAACCACAGAATAGTTAATAAATATATAAAAGTGATTTAATTTAATAAAAAAATAGTTTCTAAAGACCCCGGACGAGCCCCCAATTGTTCCCAACTTCGTGCATGTTAGTTACAGAAAGGAGTTCACACAGTCAAAAACAAATGCCCAGTTTTCTTTATTTAACTAGTGAACAATCCAAAGTGGGGTGTGAAAATCTGGGCCGTGGATGGTTGGATGGTTGCAAATACAGTATGCGTGGAAATGCTGTACAAAGACGCAAAACAAATCTAAGGAGAAATGATGGCTGCCTTACAGATTTTGGCCTGTCACGGCAAGTGTTTGTAAATGTAACCACTCCCAACTCTGCAACACATTCAATAAGGAGCTGTACAAATTTTATGAGGATAAAATTAATTTGTGTAATCAATGTAAAGTTATTAAAGTAAATGATATTACTGAAAGGTTTGTTTCAGATATTAAAGAATGCTTTGATTTTCTTAGACCTTCATGTGATACTGTTTCATCTACAGACTGTTACTGAGCTGCTGCTGTTGTACTGTACATTCCCTCATGTTTCATGGACATTTTGGTTATTTAGTTTTTTTTTTACATTGCTAATCAACTTTCAAAGCACATTCACACTCACGCTTTTTGCTAGACTAAACCTGGTCCATTTCCACAGAAAATGTGGTTCATTTGAAGAAATTTTGTCATTCACAATGTGGTGAAGACAAACAGAAGATTGAGTATAAGGGAACAAGACTGTCATAATAACAAACAGTTAATACATATATGAATAAACAAATTCATATATGCATCTGGTTTTACATTTGCTATATATTTATCGATTTATTCGTTTTTTTCTTAATTTATTTTTGTGACCAAATCTACATTAGTTTAAAGGTTAACATGTTTTTTTCCCCCATTTTTGTTTGATTGTTTTTTGAGTTTTTTTGTTTGGTTTTTTTTACATTTTCTTTTGGTCATTTCCACATTATTTTCCCCATGTTCATTTTTTTAAATTCCACTTTTTTTTTAAATAAATAGATTTATTTTACTTTTCCTAATGTACCTGTATATTTATGGTAATAGGGAAATGAGAGTGTGTATTAAAATAAACAAAGGTATAATAAAAAAAGAAAATTGTCAAAATAAATATGAAGGTAAAGATAATAAATGAATGGTAATTTATTTTTGTGTGTTTAATAAAATATATAATGACAAATTATTTCTTTTAAATAAATATAAAAATGATAATAAAAAAAAATATAGATATAATAATTGGGGGATTCATAGAAAAAAAGATGTATTATTAAATTCCTCATACTTATAAGTTGAAGTAATAAGTAAAGTGCAGTCTGAGAGCAAACCTAACCACAGAAAGATCAGACAATTCTCCTAATTTCTTGTCCAACTAAACCAAGTCCCTTGAACTATCCTGGTTGGAATGGAGCTCTGGTTACGTATACATGTAAAACATGGTCAGTATATATGAAAGAGCCAACTGGATGTTGATGTGTGTGTTGAACTACAGGGTGATGAAGGTTCCTACATCAGCTGGGGTTCCTCTGCATGTCCCTGCGTGGAGAAGGTCCAAGGTTTGTCGCTACTTCCTGTCAGAGTAGAGAGGAAGATCACCTTACTGGCACGTAACCTCCACCTCTATCAGGTTCGTCACACTCCAGTAATCAGAAGACCAATAATGATCTGTTCCAGTTTGTCAGACGTGAGTTTCTGTGTGTGCTCAGGATGCAAAGCTGGACTACGAGTGTGTGTTGGTTATCGAAGGGCAGACGGTGGTTGTGGATGCCTACGTGGAGACCGATGATATGAATGCATCAAACTTCGACATCACGTGTCAGCTTCACCAGGTGTGATGATGATGATGAAATCCAGTTTTCTTGTATTTCAGAGAGATGAGGACAAACAAGTTTCTGTCCATCTTATCTTTTTGCCACCTGAGGTTTTTAATAATTGATACTCTGACAGAATTCTGCTGATACATAATCTATGTGTTTTTTTTTTCATGTCATAAGCTGGTATTTAAAAGGTTATAATGCCTTTAATGATTAAGTGGAAAAAATAATCTGCCATGTTTTCATAGCAGTTTTTTAGCAGAGGACATTGTTGTCTCCTAATGACTTGAAATGGGAGGAAATGTAACTAATATTTCACTAATACTGACGGTCTTTTTTCATGTACTAATTAATGTACCACCTTTACTTATTTAGTCCTTTCCCTCAAGTTTCTAGCGGCCATGCACAACCATGTTAGATGTAATGGTTGTTTAAAGTAAAATGTAAATGAGTGTCTATAAAAGCTAATATTGAGTCATATTTTCATCAACAGTTTTTTACTTAGGATTATCTTGTATTGAAAAGTGAGAAAAACTAACAAAACAAATCAAATTTTACAAATGTTTCATCGTACCCATTCAAGTTTGCGCAATCATTACATCATTTATTTTCCAATCAAAGTTATTTTTGATTTTCAAACAGACAAATACTTCATTCATCTCCATGGAGAAAAGTCATATTGTCCAGCAACACACACATGTACCCATGTTTTCAGTAAGATAGTTGATTCATAATAAAAATGAGTTCAACAGAGAAGACTTAGGTATCTAAAAGTAATAGTTCCCTATTAATAGTTGTGAGAAAGATGTTGGAAATTACTGTTGCATAGTCTAATGTAGAGGTGTCCATCTCTGGTCTTTGAGGGCCACAATCCTGCAAGTTTTCCATGCATCCCTGCTCCAACACACCTGACTCAAAAGAATCAGTCATTGAGTTGAACTTCATTGGCTGTTGGATCCATTTAATGGAAACCAGGTGTGTGGAACATGGATACATGAAAAACCTGCAGGATACCGGCCCTTTGGACCGACTTTGGACATCCCTGGTCTAATGGAGTCCTCCAGCACAGTAAGATCAGCTTCTTATTGCAGTCGTAGGGTGGGACGGAGGCGGCGTTTGTCCAAAAACTGCTTTTTTTCCACCGTAAATGTTGTTTTCCTAATTTTTTTTGCATTCATATATTATATAGAAAATATCTACTATCTATAGCATATTAGGAAGCTACATGGAAGCAAACAGAAACTGTGTGGATACCTAATTATGGCAAATTTTTTGTGTGCTTAAATACACCAACAAAATTATTTTACTAGTAAATTTAATTACCAGTGAAACACAAACCACAGAATAGTTAAAAACTATCATAAAAAATTATTGCAATTAATAAAAAAATGTTTTTAAAGATTCCGGACGAGCCCCCAATTGTTCCCAACTCGGCGCATGATATTTACAGACAGGAGTTCACACAGTCAAAAACAAATGCCAAGTTTTCTTTATTTAACTGGTGAACAATCCAGTTAAACGTGTGAAAACGTGGGCCGTAATTGGATGGTTGCAGTAAGATCAGCTCCTTATTGCAGTTGAAGGATGTGACGGAGGAGGCGTTTGTCCAAAACTTACTGCTAACAGTTAAATGTCCCTTTTCTTTACCATGACCTGTCCAGGTTGAAAAGCACTGCTGGACCTCCTTCTTTCCTCTTTCTCCTGACTTTAGTGTCCATATCTGCTCGTTCCATCTGAAAGCAGCACATTAGAGCCTAGGATCCTTTCCACAGCTGTGTGTCAGTCAAACACATCATGCAGTATTCTCTGTATTCCTTCTGTGCCTTTGTTGGCGCTTCAAGCTTGTCCGTTTGCATTCCTGACAACATCACATTTCCCATCAATGTGGGGGAAATTATTTAAATTTCTTTCTCTTTTCTCTCTGCCTTGCTTCTTCTCTGCATCCTCTTTACTTCCGCTTCAGCTCATTTGGGATTTTGTATGTTTTATTTTTATTCATTGGTTGGTTGGTTTATTGTGAGATAAAATAAGAGAAACTTGATCCACTCTGCTGTCTGATGTAGTTCAAACTGAGCTCAAGTGTTGAAAAAGACCCACCCTTGGAGGAACTTTACGTTCCTGCCTAAATGTTAACGATGACAAACACTTTTCAATGTTTATTAGGTTGCACCAAATTAGACAGGTGGTCCTGATGAAGTAGGTGGTGAGTGATAAAGTAGGAAGTGTTTTTGTGAGTTAAACCAGCCTGTAAACAATTTGTTTGGATTCATCTGTGTGTGTTTAGTACACCTACTCTACTCCGGTGGATGAATATAAAGCCATGGTGTACGTGAAGAGGAGAGACACCTTCCATGTGGACAGTTCTCCGGATCTGCACGGTGAGCTGCCGTTTAATTCCTACCTGGTTTTACTGCTCTCGGGTATTGCTGCTACTTTGACTCCCTCTCTTTTGTCCCATCAGTGACTCTGTACAACTGCTCTGTGGGTCGATCTGACTGCAGCCGCTGCCACACCGCAGACCAGAAGTATGGGTGTGTGTGGTGTGGTGGCCATCAGGCCACCTGTGTTTACTCAGACTCCTGCAGCGAACCTGTACAAAAGACATGCCCTGCTCCCGTCATACACTCTGTGAGTACTGGTCACATGATCTCAGAATATTAACCCTTAAAACTCTGCTAGATCTCTTGCAATGTATAAATTATATCACCAACAGTTTCTCAGGAACAATGTGTAACTCTGTGGGGTAAATTGTTGTATAGTTTCCCGTTTAGGTGATATACAGAAGTTACAGACATTTATATCCCATCTAGGAGGTTTACAATCTCCCAGATAGACGTAGTTTATTCAGAGACTATATGGTAAATCCATAATGATCCACGACAACCCCAATATAAATCACATTTTCATCATAAAGATGAAGATTACTCTCCTCCGTTTTATCCTGGAAATGGTGATGAAGCCACTTCCTGTCAAACTTTCCATCATTCAGAGAGTTTAACCTTCAACACACTGCCGGCGCATTCATGCACCTGATTTTTGCATTCGCTCGACAGCTGCCGGCGCATGAATGCGCAGTTCACTGTTGGTGAACTTGCAGGGCCACATTTAGAAGACAATGATGTGTCTGAAGAGAAACTGTTTGAGCTATTCTTCAACGACAAGATCATCGCTTTGTTGGTCCCCGAGACTAATAGGGATGCGGACCAAGTAAAAGATGCAAAGGGAGACAGAGTAGGACGATCGAGTCGTGTTGCTCACTTTGAATTTCAAGGTAGAATGCACCCCTGGTCTTCACCAGTAAAAAGTTTCAAAGAAAAACTGTAAATAAACTTTTGTGTGTGTTATTTTTCTTTTTCAAGAAATATATGCAAAAGGCAGTGAAAAAGACACTATGAACAAATTTTTTCATTCTTTATTACAACAATAAACAAGAAAGATATGAGCTTTTGAAACAGGTAGGCATGATTATATTTTCTGTTTGTGAAAAATAATGCAGTTTTATAATGAAAAAACGTCATTTTTTATGCAGTGTGCTGAAGGTTAAATTGATGGTAATGTTGATCAGGAGCAGCCAAATATCAGCAAGTGATTAAAAAGCTCTGTGTGTGTCTAAAGATAATGAGCCTCAAAGGCTGGAATGAGGCCCAGATGTTTTTGGTGCTCAGTGAAGCCAAAAACCAGCTGGTTTGGAGTTGGTTTTGTGCAGATAGTAAGTAATTACAATAAACAAGCAAAAACAGCTGGAGGAAAAAGTGTAAATACTTAAATAGTTCCTGTTGTGTGTTTGTTTCAGACTTCAGCGAATGTTATGCAGATGAGAAAAATCTCGGTCACTGTTGATCAGTGTGTTATTTCTACAAATTGCTGACAGTGATAAATTCTAAAGTTGTTTTTGTTGCTCCTTTTACTACCGCATCTATTCATTCATTTCACATCATTTTAGCCTCATAATTGGACAACTGAGGCTGTCCGGGAAACATAAAGCCTGGATGTTGACTGGGATTAAAACAGTTGAGCTTTTACCTCTATTTTAACGCACAAAAAGGGAAAACTGCTTTGGCATTTTAAGGGTTAAACACAAGTGTATAAAATATTTTCCGCTCAGTTTTACCATCAGCTATCCTGTCTTTTCTTTAGATTGAGCCACTCTCTGGCCTGGTGGGGGGAGGCACCATGGTGACCATTTCAGGCTCCAACCTGGGCCAAAGGGCTGCAGACATCCTCAACTCGGTGTCCGTTGCCGGGGTGCCGTGTACCGTCATACCACACCTGTATGAGGTGTCCTCACGGTGCGTATGAACTGCTGCTGTTCGACATGTATGTTTCTCAATAAAAAAGTTCAGATACATGAGACGGTTTTGTTTAGAGCAAAGACGGGTGTCTTTCCTCCAGGATCGTGTGCAGAACCAACCGCAGTGGTAAAGAGAAGGAGGGCTATGTGTCGGTGGAAGTGAGTGGAGGACAGCTTGGCCGGTCCAGCCAGACCTTCAGCTACCAGGTACGGCAGATTGAATTCACACCCCGTTGATTATGAGTATTTTTAACCCCTCTGTGTGATTCGAGTTATTTCCGCTGTCAACAGCAGTAGCACTAAAATAACAAATGTCTGAATGGGCGGTTTGATTGTTTAGGTTTTCCTGATCCGTTCTCCCAGCTGAGTTTTTATGTCCTGTGGAAATATTGTCCGGAAACACGCATGTTATGTCATTTAATGACTCTAAACGGGATAACTGTGCATATCTGTCCCTGTGGCTGTGACTGGATCATTCCAACACCTGGATTCTTTCCTTTTTCAGCCATTCTGTTGTAGATCTGCTGCTGTGTTTGGGATCATTTTCCTGCTGCATGAGTCAGTTGCAATGATGTGTTTGTACCGCGATGTCCAGAGGACATTGTTCCAGAAATCTAGTGGTGTGTTCAGATCAGACATGTATAAAGTACTAGAAACCAGGACTCAAGTATAACTACAAGTACTCTATGAATTAAATCACTTGAGTAGACCCTGAAGTGTTCTTAAAGTGCCCCACTTAAGTAGAAGTACTAAAGTATTCCAAATTTTTCTACTTTTATTCAAAAATCCTTTGGCCGGAGCAGTAGTACACAAACCAGAACATACATACATTCCCCTTCATAACTTTTACCCCTTCTTAAACTAGTAAGGATCCTTTAAATATGTGTGTTTTCATGTAAAGACATCTCTCTTCACCCATAACTTATTTTCTTTCAGAGAGAGAAGTCTTCTGTCCTGCAGCCCTTCCTAACATGACAGTCTTTTTTCTGCATCCTCTTCACTTCCACTTCCGCTCATTTGGGATTCTTTACAGTGGAACTATTATGTGCATTTCAGGCTAATTTATTTTTATTTCTGAGACCAGAAGTTCTGGGATTGATCAAGTTATTGTCCCAAATGGCTTTATTTACTTCAGACCGACCCTCTCCGTAGGCTGTCAGATCAGCCTGCGGGCAAAACGAGTGGATTGAGACTCTTCCGCATTAAGCCCCGCCTCCCGCCACTGCACTACATCGGGAGCGCACACCGCACCTGCTTTCGCCGTCATTGTAACATCTCATAAACAGAAGGATTAGGCTAATATGAACTCAATAAAAAAAACAAAATACAGTGTCAACACATAGCATACAGCGCTACATGTTGGAACCTGAATCAGACCCTGAAAACGAAGTGGAAAACAGCAACCCACAGCAACGAATGCAGCAGGATGTCTCTCTTTGGTAAACTCACCAGCCATCGTTGGAAATAACTTTATCCCACGTTTTCCACCCGCCTGATGTGTTTGTACATGCCCTTGTTAACCAGTAGAAGGTAACCAATCACCGAACCTTATCCTCCGGGACGTCACAAGGATTTCCAGGTAGAAAAAACTCTCTAAAACGACGCATTTTTCGTCGCCATGGAAACCAAGCGGAGAGAGTGCTGGAACTCAAACTCAAACTCAAACATGCGTTTAGGTGATAAAAAACAGTATCGTTCACATGTCTGATGAGGATTCAACACTGTAACACTGTAGAAAGCTCAGAAAACTTTAAATACCAGAATAGCACCCCTTTAACATCTTTACAGAGCTTGAAGTTGCATTTTTGGAAATGTTCAGAGTTCCTTCTCTTTCCATCCTCTTCCTCCTTTCAGGATCCACAGGTGACAGGAGTTTCCCCCAAACGGGGCCCAAAGGCAGGAGGAACTTCTCTCACCATCACGGGCCACAACCTGCTGACAGGTCGTCTCTCTGACCTCACCATCACTGTGGGAGGGGTGCCCTGTAAAATGTGAGACACACACACACACACACACACACACACACACACACACACACACACACACGTAGTTGATGCTTAGAATGAATTTACACTGGTCACATTAACGTAAGAGTTTTAGTAGAGTAATGGAAAATCTGGGTTCCAGTAGCACACTCTGTCTAGCAACGGCCCCAGGGGTTCGATTTACTGATCAATGAGCCAATAATGTTGCTCTAAATGAAATATATTGATCATGCATGAATGAAGTGATTGTGTTAAATCATCATTTATTCCTAAACGAAGCCGAGTCACTGATGCTGGTAAACGTTGAACGTTGAATCTTGTAATCTGTAATTGTACTTCAGTGTTTCTCTGTCGCACACACACACACACACACACACACACACACACACAGGTCATTGTGGTGTTTTCTATTCATGCTGACCTCATTAAAAATCTTTCTCCTCAGCATATCAGAAGTCCAGAGCTCCAGCGTTCAGTGTGTGACCGGCAGCAGTAACAGGACAGGAGATCATCGGGTCACGCTCCATTATGGCAGCAGTCAGTCTCACCTCCACGCATACTCCTACCACTACACCCACAACCCCAACATCACCCATGCCACGCCAGCCAAGAGTTTCCTGGAGTAAGTCTGGCAGTCGTCACCTGAACGCCGTGCAGCTAACAGCCTGAAAGCTGATTTCAACCGTTTTTAATCGTTCTTCATCTTAGTGGCGGTCGACTGGTCTCTGTGCGCGGCCACAACCTGGACGTGGTGCAGGAGCCGTGGATGCTGGTCAGTTTCTCTCCCAGCAAGTCTGTCAGTCAGAATCCAGGGAGGAAGACGAAGAGGAGGAGGAGGAGGAGGAGACACTCAGAGCAGACGGAGGACAGGGAGAGGACCGTCCAAAGGCCGGACCAGATGGGTTCTGATCCAGTTTGTTCTGGAGACGCACTCTGCTCTGTCAAACAGGTGTGTGTGTGTGTGTGTGTGTGTGTGTGTGTGTCTGTGTGTGTGTGTGTGTGTGTGTGTGTGTAATTTACTCACCATTTAACTCTTCTGCATTCCTTGTGTAACACCCCTCGGAGTAAACACGGACACAAGCCGTTCTTCTGTTACTGGCATTTATTTTCACAGACATAAACCATGCCGTGAGAACTGTACAGAGACACAAACATTACATGACAGACAAACTTATAGCAATTATGTTCAGAAATGCAACAGTTTGGAATTTGGCAAAGAGAAATAAAAGCAACACAAGATGACGTACCTTATTGGCCGCATGAAACCAAAAGGGGGGTTAAACTATCTCTTCGGGTGCATAAATCCCAAGCGATACTTGCTGTTGATCAATCATTCTTCTTCTCTCTCTCTCCAGACCACATGCAGCCTCTTATCGCTGCTTAAAGAGCACCACCAAAATATGTCCTGACTTCAACAACATTGAAACTTTGGTTCCCCCTGATATGTGAACTGGCTCAATACAATTACAATTTACATAACATAAAGGAAATTCTTAACAAACATATATTGTAATTTAGAACTCAAATAATTGAATAACTTAAACTGCCACTGATAGCAGCGACACCTTGGACATTTTTCTCGTCATCATCTCGGCTGTTCTGCAACTTCGTGGCAAAATTTCAGTCATAACTTTTCTTTTTAGTATATTTTTTACTGCAGTGTTTTTCTTTTTCTCACATCTTTTTCCTTCCTGGATGCATGTTACACTCTGGAGACCTTCATGACCTCGCACAAAAACTGCTTCATGCCCTTTGTAGGCATGTGCAGAAATCCCAGTATTTTTGCGAGAAGTCGTTGGACCATCAGGGAGACGAAGACGCTGTTTGTGTGTAAAATAATTTTCTAATCAACAGCTAATAAATATTTTAATGATCAGAAATGATTTTACACACAAATGAGTCTCGTATGGTCCCATGACTCCATGATATAACTGGGAAAATACCAGGATATCCTGCAGCTGCCTACAATGGAAAACCAGTTAAAAATGTTGAAAGAAAAGTGTTTTTTCTTCCAAATGAAATTGTGACTGTAAAGAATGAGCGGTTTTAAACTGTAACAATAGTAACTTGAAAATAAAAGTCAGTGGGATGTTGAACCAGGGGGGCCTGAACACACTTCCCTGAAGGGGAAGGTCACATTCCCGTTCAGAAAACACTTTTCATCATGTGGCCCTGGTAAAGTGAGTCGCGAGCGTTAAAGTCGGAATTTGTTTTGTACGTTTTGTCAGTTTTGTTGCTAAAACGCAGCATGTCTAGGATGCTAACTACCCCAAAGCCCCACCCCCTGATATTTATTATGTAGAAAATAATTCATGACTTGTCTGTTTTGTAACGAATAATTGGTCGTTGAAATAATATAATTAGTAGTTTAAGAGGTAAAATCCTAAAAAACGATCCTGTGTTTGGTAGTTTTGAGCAGGTCTGAAGTTGTTTCAGCGATTTCTGGGGGAAAAAAAGCCAAATAAACTTTGATGTTTGATGATTAAGTTGCTGAGTTTTATGAACATTTTCAGCCAGAGGGTGGTGTATCTGAGGATGACATAAAGGATGACAGGAAAATGTTAATAAGCTTCTTTTTTCCCACCTTTAGTACATGGAACGCTGTGGGGTCAACTCCTCCTCCCTGATCCTGTGCCGCTCTCCTAAGGTGGACATGTCCATCTTCGGGTCAAAGGTCAAAGTGGAGTTTCTGCTGGACAACCTGCGCTTTGACTTCAGCTCTTTGAACAGTCAGCCCTTCACCTATGAGCCCAACCCTGTCCTGCAGCATCTGAACCAGCAGGACCCCCAGAAGGCCTACCGCTACAACCCCAGCAGTTTCATCCAGCTGGAGGTCAGAGAGAGGCGATGCAGCCAGAGAGGCTGTCGGTGTGAAAGGCTTCTGCTGAATGAACATCACCAGCTCTTCCATGTTCCTGTTCCAGAGCTGAAAGGCAAATTGGAAAAATATTTAAATAAACGTTTAAAAAAAAAAGCGTCCTCCTCAACAGCTGAAGAAATGATCTTTTCATTTCTGTCAGTAAGGAATTCTGGTTGCATTTTCACTCTTTAGATGGATGCATTCATGCATTTTAAGGCTGCTTCATCCATTTTCACTGCTATTGGAAACTCTAAATTCTTCTAATTGACGGCTCGGAATAGGATGGATTGGTGTATCAGTTTAGCCCTCGCAGGTAACCATAACTACATCCGTCAGGAGGAGGACACAACCCAGAAACAAAGGAGAACGGTGAACATCCAGTGTGTGTTTGTTCTTCTGGTACCGTCTGGTGTTCTTATTGCAACGTCACACAAGAGGTGATGATTCTCTCCACCAATGAATGGATTGCACTGTGTCAAGCTCCACCCATCAGTAAGCTTAGTACTCCAACAGAGGGCTCCCAAAAACGTACTCTGGGTCGGATGTTCTGGTACTCCTTCCAGTTTTTGCTCTTGGTGACACAAAAAAAATGCAAACCGACTTGGGTTTGAAACAGGACTTGAGTCTAGCAACCAAAGGAACGTCTGTAGGAGCCTTATGAACATGTTTATCAACATCAGTCTGAGCTTGGGATCTTTCCAGTTTCCCTTTCACCTCTGAAATGACCTCTGTAAAGAGTCCAGCATGGGATCTTCAGAAATTGTAAGCAGGACTTCAAGCTTCTTTAATGCAGCCGGTGACATTCATTCAGCATGAAGAGCAGATTCTGGTCTGGTGATGTAACCGTGCAAATGATAAACATCACGGTTTGGTCACGTCTGAGGAAAATTTTCCATGTCCTGAATTCATATTACCAGTTAAATGATAATGAAAAACTTCATTAAGGTTACTTTTGTGGACTTAAAGGAGAAGAGAGTACATAAATAATCTTTCAGAGTTTTGTCTCAGAGTATTTCCACCATTTCTGATTCTCCTTCTGGACCTCATGAACGTATGGAGAGGGAAAAACAAGGTGGGTTTGTTGGCTGTCTTCTCTCAGGGGGACAACCTGGACCTGGCCATCACTAAAGAGGAGGTGGTGGTGTTGATCGGGGAGGGAATCTGTGCTGTTAAGACCTTGACCAGAAACCATCTGTACTGCGAGCCTCCAGCCCAGCAGCCTCCACCGGGACCAAACTGCAACAAGTGTGAGGGCTCCGATCATCTGCCTGAATTCACTGTGAGTCCACCGCGTTTCCTCTTCGGCAGCATGGAAAGATCTCTGAAAAGACCTCAGGGTTTTATTGACAGCTGAAATCACCACGGCTGCTTCAGGGTTTAATCTGAGGTGTGTGTGTTTTAGGTCCACATGGGCAACCTGAACTTCTCTCTTGGCAAAGTTCAGTATGACAGTCTCAGCCCGTCCACCTTCCCAATGGAGGCTCAGATAGGAGTCGGGGTCGGAGCCTCCATTGTCGCCCTCATCGTCTTCATTATCGTCCTCATATACAGGTCAGTGGGCGGAGCTTCAGATTTCACTGTCGGAAAGCTTTAACCCTTAAAGCAGGGGTGTCAAACTGGAGTCCTGGAGGGCCGGTATCCGGCAGGTTTTTGTTGTTTCCTCTACACCAACTCAGCTGATTCAAATCAAATGAATCCAGAAGCTTCTTGTCAACCCATTTATGACTTTAGGTCAGGTGTGTTGGAGCATGGAGACAACAGAAACCTGCAGGATACCGGCCCTCTGGGACTGAAGTTTAACATCTGTGCCTTAAAGCTTCACTAGATTGATCTCCCCCTCTGGGTGGTAGCAGTCAGCAGTTTCTCAGGAAGAGTATTGTGTAACTGCGAGGTGATCTGCGGACTTTTTCCAGGCAGTTACATCCCATCCATGAGGTTTACAGGCCATCCACGAAATGTTACTAAAACGCCTCTATTTTGACCTGGACATGATGAGGAAACCGCTTCCTGTCAAACTTCTCCATTGACAACAGTGTCTAATTAGGAGCAGCCAAAGGTCAACAAGCGAGCAGACAGTTCTATGTCTGTCTGAAAAGAACAAAAATAATGGTCCTGTATGGCTGGAATGAAGCAGAGATCTCTCTAACTGCGGTGCCAAAAAGCAGCAGAGAGAGTTGGTAAACAGTAGCGTACACAGTGGTGTGCAGTAAGAAATAAATGTAATTTTTACATTTTAATAATTAGTTTATATATATTACATATATTCTTATCTTTAATATAATCCTTCAGATGATGATTTCTTATAGCTTGTAGTATCTATCGATTTGAAACTGATGGCTTTTAGTTCTTTTCGTGGGTAAAATGACTCAACAGCACCTCCTCCTGGCCAGGCAGATAAGCTGCACAACTCATCACCGTGGCAACAGTCCTGCACCTTTTCCTCTCATATTGTCGCAACGGTGTGTTCACGCATTCGCTGTCCGTTCCCTCATTTAAAATCATATATATAGAAAGGCAGATCACTATGCTGCTTTTATGTTACTGCACTATGTTAATGGTCTACGTACGCTCAGAAGAATTAGTGAAATGAGGCTACACTTTCAAATTTGTTGTTATGGTCACCGGAGGATGACTTTGCGAGTGAGGCTTGAACAATTCTGAGGAAATACATCAACATACATTACTGCTTGTCACGACAGACAAAGTTAAATAGTCTGGGACTGCTCCTGAATATGTTAGCTAGCTTTGCAAGTTTTTCCCATCTCGATTGTGTCAGATTAAGCAGACGGTTACCCGTCTACACATTAAAATGATCAGTTGCCCAGTTTGCGACTGTCTGCCTACCTAACCTGCCTGAGTTTACATATCTGCTCTTACTTATTGTTTGTTTTCTGCAGAGTTACGTATTGATTAGCACTGTGGCTTCAAAGCAAGAAGGTCACCGGTTCAAACCTCCATGTTTATGCGTGGGTTCTCTCTGGGTACTCCGGCTTCCTCCCACCATCCAAACACGTGATGTTAGCTTAACTGATGACTCTAAATTGTCTCTAGGAGTGAGTGTGAATGGTTGTTTGTCATTCTGTGTTGACCCTGTGATGGACCGGCCGGTCCAGGCTGGACCTGTCTCTGGCCTAATGATTACTGAGATAGACTCCAGCTCCCCTTTGACCCTTAATTAGACAAGCGGTTAAGAAAATGACTGACTGACTGTGTGTTTGCTTCAGTGCCAATATTTTTCTCCTGAAAGCCAAGACTTTGAGAGAATGATATGCAGTAGTGGCGCTGCAGTGCACGCTACATGCACAACAGGGATCCAATCCAACAGCTCCCCTTTCGGCTGGTTTAAGGCTCTGCCAATAAACCCCATCTCCAGCCTGGAGAACGGGGCGGGGCTGGATATTGGGCGGAGTTGGTTGTCAAAAGGGCGTGGCTATGGTTAATGTTAATGTTAGGGTTAGCAGTGGCCATTTAGAGGGAAGGAGAAACATGATCCAATCAAAATGTTAAGGAGGCAGGGTTGGACATCCAGCCCCGTCTCATTCTCCAGTCTAAGCCAGGACTCTTGGCTATGCAGAACTTTGCAGGATCCCCGTGTGAAAGCTGCTTTATATCAGCCAAACATCCACACCTGCATTGCTACAACACCACAGCTCTTTGGCTTTTGAAACAGTGACTGAGGTCCAACAAAAAAGGTTTTAAAAAGACCCAGATTAACTTTAAAATCTTCCAAGTTGATCAAGGTTTTAGTGTATGAGTAGTCCTGGTTCTTGTTAAGCCTTTTCACCTTGATGTCCCTCTATCAAGCATGAAGCCTGTGTTGCTAGACCTTTTTCCAGACCCGTCTGATCTGGTCTGTGTTGCAGGAGGAAGAGTAAACAAGCTTTAAGGGATTACAAAAAGGTCCAGATCCAACTGGAGAACCTGGAGACCAGTGTGAGAGACCGCTGTAAGAAAGAGTTCACAGGTAAGAGAGTCAACATAATGGCAATGAAAAGAACTGGAGAGATGCAAGCATTTGTGGATACATATGCAGGTGCATCTCAAAAAATAAGAATATTATAAAAAAGTTCTATATTTTTTGTTGCTCATTTCTGAATGTGAAACCTATATATTTTATAGATTTATTACACATAGAGTGAAACATTTCAAATATTCAATCCTTGAAATTTTGATAATTGTGGCTTATAGATAATGAAAACCCAAAATGCAGTGTCTCAGAAAACTAGAATATTGTGGAAAAAAATCTTAGAAAGTCATGGTGTCACACCCTAATCAACTAGTTAACTCAAAATACTTGCAAAGGTATCCCAAACCTTTAAATGGTCTCTCAGTCTGGGTCAGATGGTTACAAAGTCATGGGGAAGACTGCTGACTTGACAGATATCCAGAAGAAGATCATTGAACCTCCACAAGGAGGGAAAACCATAAAAGGTCATTTCTAAAGAAGCTGCTTGTTCACAGATTGCTGTATCCAAGTATATTAATGGAAAGTTGAGTGGAAGGAAAAGTTGTACCAGCAAAAGGAATAACCGGAGCCTTGAGAGGATTGTAAAGCAGCATCCATTCAAGAATTTGGGGAGCTTCACAAGGAGTGGACTGAAGCTGGACTCAGTGCATCAAGAATCACTACACAGATGAATCCTAGTCATGGTCTACAAATGTCCCATTCCTCATGTCAAGCCACACCTGAACCAGAGACAACGACAGAAGTGTCTCCCCTGGACTAAGGAGAAAAAGGACTGGACTGTTTCTCAGATGAATTTGGAAACCAAGGTCCCAGAGTCTGGAGGAAGAGTGGAGAGGCACAGAATCCATGTTGCTGGAAGTCCAGTGTGAAGTTTCCACAGATGTGGGGAGCCATGTCATCTGCTGGTGTTGCTCCACTGTGTTTCCTGAAGTGCACAGTCAACACAACATCTACCAGGACATTTTACAGCACTTCATGCTTCCTTCTGCTGACAAGCTTGATGTAGATGCTGATTTTTTTTTTCCCAGCAGGACTTGGCACCTGCATACACTGCCAAAGGCACCAAAAGCTGCTTCAATGTTACTGTGCTTGATTAACCAACAAACTCACCTGATCTGAACCCCATAGAGAATCTGTGGGGTGTTGTCAGGAGGAAGAGACACCAGACCCAACTATGCAGATGACCTGAAGGCTGCTATTAAAACAACCTGGGCTTCCATTACACCTGAGCAGCGCCACACACTGATCGCTTCCATTGCCACACCACATTGATGCAGTAATTCATCCAAAAGGAAGCCCAACCAAGTACATGGAAATGAACATACTTTTCAGAAGCCTGACATTTTTGTTTAAATATTGTTTTTTTTCATTGATTTTATGGAATATTCTAATAATCTGAGACACTGCATTTTGAGTTTTCGTTATATATAAGCCCCACTATCATCAACATTTCAAGAAATAAATGTGAGAAATGTTTCATTATGTGTGATGAATCTATATAACATGTAAGGTTCACATTTTGAAATGAGAGACAGAAGAGATTGAACTTTTTCAAAATATTCTAATTTTCTGAGACGTACCTGTAAAAAGCTGTGAATATGAGAAACAGGGTGATCCTGATCCCCTTCTCCTGCACCTCCACCCAGACCTGATGACAGAGATGATGGACATGTCCAGCGACCTGGTTGGCTCGGGCATACCTTTCCTTGACTACCGGATGTATGCAGAGCGCATTTTCTTCCCTGGCCACCGGGAGTCTCCACTGAGGCGAGATCTTGATGTCCAGGAGTGTCGGAGGCAGACGGTGGAGCAGGGCCTGGTGCAGCTGTCAAACCTGCTCAACAGCAAACTTTTCCTCACTAAGGTATCAGCATCATCATCATCGTTAACATTACTGCTGCATGCACCTTGAAGACATCTTCAATTTTTGCATCTTAAAGATAACTTGTGCATTTTTATGGAAGACATCTTAAATTTATTTTGCTATTTCAGTTCATTCACACTCTGGAGAACCAGCGGACCTTCTCTCCTCGAGACCGAGCCTACGTGGCCTCCCTTCTGACGGTGGCGCTTCACGGCAAACTGGAGTATTTCACCGACATCCTGAAGACACTGTTAAATGATCTAGTGGAGCAATACGTGGCCAAGAACCCCAAACTGATGCTGCGAAGGTAGGAAGCTCGGATTAGACCGGGAATGTGGATTTACGCTCGCAAGTGTTCTAACCCAACGTCTCTTTGCAGAACAGAGACTGTGGTGGAGAAACTTTTGACCAACTGGATGTCCATCTGTCTGTACGCGTTCCTCAGGGTCAGTCAGCATTTTTTTTCCAAGAGCTTCTATTTGCAGTTTGTATTTGCAGAGTCATAAACCACTGATAAAGAAAAGCTGGTCTTTGTGTAAGAATGTGTCTAAATGGAGCGTGTGTGTGTGTAGGACTCGGCAGGAGAGCCTCTTTACATGTTGTTCAGGGCAATAAAACACCAGGTAGATAAAGGACCGGTGGATACAGTCACTGGAAAGGCCAAATATACCCTGAATGACAACCGCTTGCTGAGGGAGGACGTGGAGTACAAGACCCTGGTGAGCACAGCGCAGACGGACAGAAACAGATGAAGGTCACCTTCAAAGTGTCGTATGTTTTACCAGCCTTCGTTGTCCTCTCCATTACTTTCTCCTTCTGCAGACACTGAATGTGTTGGTGCAGAGTGGAGGAGTAAACGAGACGCAGCCCTTGCCCTCCAAAGTGCTGGACTGTGACACCATCACACAGGTGAAGGAGAAGCTGCTGGACCAGGTGTACAAAGGCACTTCCTTCTCTCATCGGCCGCACGTCGACTCACTGGACCTGGGTGAGAATCCATCACGATGTCACACTTAGATGAGCAGATCACAGATTCTGTGCTAGCACAGCGGGAGTCAGTAGGAATTGCCAAGCTGCTGTCCTTCGTGTTTGTTGAGCTGTAGCATCTTCTGATAGCTTTAATAATGCTGGTTGGCGTTGCTATGACAACAGGGTCTGCTTGTTGCCTAGGCTATGACCACAGAGATGATGTCTGCCTGCTCAGTCACGCTAAAACAGACATAAAGTTGGAGCTTTCAGTGGATTTAAGGCTCTGTGCACGCCTGGAAGAGATGAGTTGTTGCATTGAAAGAATTCTTGAACCCTGAGTGGCAGAAGGGTCTACTGCACACATAGATGTAGATTTATGATTCTGGTTTCATCTATTTGTTTTATACAGTAAGTTAAAAACAACCCTTAACCTCAGCAGAAAAGCTGAGAAAAATACAGAATGGAAGTTGATGTGGTCGGTCGTGGTGGTACCCTGCGCTCTGGAGCAATTTCAGAGAAAACTGGAAGACTTGTTTCCATGACGGATATGTTGGATGAAAGCCAAGAAAAAAGCCTGTGTTCTGCTGTATAATTTGTGTTTGTAAAGGAGAAACTCTGGCTGTAAAAAGAAGTTTGTTGGAGAAATTTTCTGGATATTTTAAAGTGGCAGATGTATCGTGTGATGTGAGGCTCCATGCATGATTTCTGACATTTTCATAGAATTTAACCTGCTGTTGTGTGAAAACTGTAAAATGTCACTAAATTTTGTTTAAGACAGTAAAAGTGTTATCTTTAGTGACCCATTGAAACCAAGAATGAAGTTTGTACGTGGAAGAACGGATGAGTTATCAGCCTCCAAAGTGGGCCGGGTTTTGTCTTGTTTTGGCGTTATACTATTCTTTTTCACTGGGAAAAGAAAAATCATATTTTTTCAATTTTTGTGAAAACCAGAAGTGTAAGTGCCCATGTTTCAGATCTGTGACTTTAATGTCTGCATTTGATTTATTTTAGGCATATTGTATTCCTCTGCATACAGCTCACCTTTGGGCTAAATATAAGAAAGCCTGTCTGCGCAGGCTGCAGATGGCTTATAGCGATGCACTGCGAGTGCTCTTGAGGAGGCCGAGATGGAAAAGTACCACAGAAATGTTTGTCAGAGTTGGTGTGAAGACACTTCAGGCCTTGCTTCAATCTTACATGTATAATTTCATGTGCCGTCTCGAAAGATCTGGAAATTAAGCAATATCTCTCACTAATATATCGACTCATTTCCAGTCTGACTTGTGGAGACATTGGCATGATTGTTTTAAAATGTCTATTTATTTTATTGTTTGTCTCTTTGTTTATCTTTTTAATGGACCATAAGTCCGGAATAAAGATTTAAGTAAGAATCTTAGACAATATATCATGTTTGTACTACTGAGGCCCAGACTGCTAATTACTTACAGCAGCTTTAGAGGTCATTCTGGTGTTTGCATGTTGTTGGATCTTCCCAGCTGGTTTCCATCGCTGGTCAGAGTCCAATCAGGCTGGTGGAGCTGGTGATCGGAGGAAACTTCTGGGCTTTTAGGGAAGGTCCAGCCTCTGGCTGCTGCTATTATAGGAAATAAAAGTAACAGCACATTGTCTGCCATTTCATAGGAACTTTAACTACGGCACAACATTTTGTTTGGAAAAAATATTGTTTTTATGATTGGCTTTTGAGCATTTGTCATTTTCATGGTTTGACTGCTCGTGTTCAGAGTGGAGGTCTGGCGTTGCCGGACACCTCATCCTGTCAGACGAGGACTTGACTTCTGTGGTGCAGGGCAACTGGAAACGTCTCAACACTCTGCAGCATTACAAGGTGACAACTTTACCTGATGAACCTCCACAGAGTGAAAAAGGAAAGGCTGGTACATGCCGAAATGTCTTATGTTGCTTTAGGTCCCAGATGGAGCCACAGTAGCGCTGGTCCCTCGCCACAGCAAAAACATTCACCATGACAACCACGACTACATAGCTGGAGAGAGTGAGTTTCTCTGCAACACTGACTTCATGGCTTTTCAGAAAGATGAAGTATCCTGATCAGCAGAGGATGTTGACGGTTGTGTGCACAGAGACGCCGATGCTGGAGGATGCAGATGAAGGTGGAGTGAAGCTGT
Organism: Telmatherina bonti; assembly: GCF_933228915.1. NCBI lineage: Eukaryota > Metazoa > Chordata > Actinopteri > Atheriniformes > Telmatherinidae > Telmatherina > Telmatherina bonti. The sequence continues at coordinate 10,561,281 of NC_136624.1, forward strand.
GGCATCTGGTGAAGGCCAGTGAGGAGCCAGAGCTACCTAAACACCGGCGGGGCAGCCTGAGGGAGAGGGAGAGAGCCAAGGCCATCCCTGAGATTTACCTGACCCGCCTTCTGTCCATGAAGGTACACAGACACACACACCTTTAAAAACCAAAGATTATCCGTTTGTGAAGCAGAGAAACCAAGCGGCAACCTCCGGCGGTTAAAAGTGAAGCCTATGTGGAAGTGAATAAAACTGCAGTTCCCCCTTCATCCACTAGGAGCTCCAAAACAGAGCAAATCCCCATAGACTCCCATGTTAAAAAGACCAACTTCACAAAAATCTGGTTCAAAAATCCGTTTTAGGTTTAATAGGTCAGGTTTACCTTCATGACAACTGTGGGGGGAGTGAATTTCTCTTTTCCATTTAGAAGTAATGACATTTCGAAAATTTGGCATATTAAGGGGTGTGTTCTTTTGATTGACAGGTATACAATCTCCAAGAAGGAGGAACGTAGAACAACCGCAGTTTTTAGCCGGTTAACATTGTGGCTTGGCTTTAGCCCACTTACCTCTGTTAGCTGGTTAACTCTTGTCAACTCCATGTTCGCTCGATTAGCTCTTAGCTACATTTAGATCGGAGTTCGCTAGATGTCAATCATCCACAACACGCTACCAGCCTCCGTCTCAGCTCCACCTCTTTGCCCATTTTTGTATTTTTACGGGACAGACAAAACATGTGACGCTGGCAAGATGGTGATGGTGGGAACCGCCTACCGAGCCTCATTTCAGCTCTTCATAAGGTGACGTCACGGAGGCTCCACCCATCTTTTAAATACGATCTATGAGAGAAACCTTTAGTGTTCGTAAGCATTAGGGTTTGACAATTCGATTCCAATTTTTGAGTGCCTGTTCAAGTTAAATTGTGATTCTCACGATTCATTGATATTGCTGATTTTTGTAGACTGAAAACAATAAAAAATGTTTGACACTTTTTTTTTTTTAGTCATTTTTCTTGATTTTAATTAGGAAAAAACAACAAATCAGCCAGACCATCATTCTGCTGCTATAATGGCCAAGAACACAAGTAAAAAGATCAATAAAAAAAAATGAAAACGGCAAAAATTTTATAATGGATTATTTTTATTTGAAAAAAATAAACCCCGATATTTTAACAAAAAAAAAATTTTTTTTTTTTAACAAAAAAAAAAAATCAATTTTAAAATTGTGAAGCAAAAAAAAATCCAGATTTTAAATTTTTTGATTAGATTTTCGCACCCCTAAAAAGCATCGACCGCTGGATGGACAAATGATTTTCATGGTGTTTTGCTTGTCTTTAGTTATCAGCTGTTTCCATGGTAACGTTTGTTCTGCCTGGTCGTTTGTATTTCCAGTGACTAAAACATGCCACATCCATAATGACATGGAAGACTGAGACGTTTTACTTACAGCCGATGATTCAATCTTTTATTAAATGAAACAATCTAATTGAGATTTGGTGTTAGAGAGCCAAGTTAGTTGATTATTGGTCAACAACTCACCTGTTGTCATGGATACTCATCAAAGCAGATGTAAAAAACTAATCAAACTGAAATAATTTTAGTGATGCATCTTTGTATTTTCTCCCGCTGTTGTCCCAGTTGGCTTTAATTGACAGGGTGGGAAATGTCTCACCTTCTTTTGGCCTGGTTTTTTTTTTACATTGTACTTTACTCAGGCTGACCAAACCACCAGGACAACACTATGCAGTTACAACAGCTCCTCTCCAGGGGGTGATATTCTCCAAAACAACTACTTACTTGAAGGAAAGAAGAAGAAAATCCACGTCATTGACGAGCCCCAACCGAAACATTTCATTCACCACAAGTAAACACTGGAATGATAAAAAAAAAATCCTGCAGCCTAGTTTCTGGTTCAAACCTACTACAGTTTTCACCAGAATCTGTCCAGTATGAGTAGCAGGAGAGGCTGCCTGATATCCACCATGTTGAGCTATGTCGCTTCCTTTCCTTGGTTCACTGGATGGTCTGTTTGCTTTCACACTGGAAGAGATCCAAACCAGGAGACGGCCTAGAGTTCACTTCTGTGTTCTGAACATAGACCGTATATGAAAAATGGACGGAGCCTCTGGCAGTGAAAAGCCTATGCGGAAGTGCATAAAACTGCAGTTCCCCCTTCATCCACTAGGGGCTCCAAAACAGAGCAAATTCCCATAGACTCCCATGTTAAAAAGACCAACTTCACAACAGAAATAAACATGTTTACAGCCTGGTTCAAAAATCCATTTTCGGTTTATAGGTCAGGTTTACCTCCATGACAACTGTGACAACTTAACTCCGTTAGCTGGTTAGCGCCGGGTTAGCTCTTAGCTACAGAAAGCTCGGAGTTCGTTCGATGTCAATCATCCACCATGATGCTCACAGCTCCCCTCTCAGCTCCACCTCTTTGCCCATATTTGTATTTTCCGGGTGAGACGACACGCATGCCTCTGCCAAGATGGCGATGGTAGGAACTGCCCACCGAGCTTCAATTCAGCTCTTAAGAAACCGAGCTTCAATTCAGCTTTTAAGAAACCTATGGGTTATGTCACGGAGGCTACGTCCATCTCTATATACAGTCTATGGTTCTGAACCAGAGTGGGAATGAGCGTTCACACTGCTCCAAATGAACTGTACTATCATGGAAACGGCCCAAACAGTGGCTGAGTGAATGTATCCTAAATGTGGCAGGTAGATTCCTACAGTTACTAGCCTATCAGAATTTCACACTGGCCCGTTTTTTCAAGGGGGATAATGATCCATATTATCAGGCCAACTGGATGCATTAAATCATGTTCCATAAAGTGGCTTTTTTTCATTAAATAAAAAAGCCTGAACAATATTCTCAGTGTTCACTTTTCCAGCAGGGAACAAAATAACTCACTACCCAGTTATTAACTTAGTTATTTATACCCACATTTCTTATTTTCATGCAACACATTACTTCCTTTACGCTTCTCTTATCATTCAGGTGCACTTAGTTCGGACAGCAGCTAGTAAACAACGCAGAAATATCGCTGATGATGAGCCAGATAATGATTCATTTTCTGTTTCCATTCATGTCTTCATTTAAATCGGTTTCTCTCTGACTGTGTGTAGCTGGTATGTACCTCTACACTGTTTACAGAGCATCTCCCTTGTCTTTGTTTCATATGATGGTATGATCCAAGTCTGTCTTAGCACGATTGGCTGCATAAAGTCTTCCTGTTTACTACAAAGATGCATCACTGGTCCTGTGGGTGTTCATTTAGAGCCCTGCACCAGAGTAAGATGGTGTTCTGAATAATCACCATGGCGACCACGATGGGGTAAAAGACCAAAAACCTTCCTGATACTGGAATCTGACTCATCTGCCAGGGTTAGGGTTAGCAGTAACTGTTCTTCACAGTACTCGTCACTAGGGGTGGGAAATCAGATTTTAAAAAATCAAATATCTGGAGTTTTTGCTTCACAATTTTTTTTGTCAAAAATCTTTTTTTTTTTTTTTTTTTCAAATAAATAAAAATAATCCATTATTCATTTTTATTGTTTTTTATTTATCTTTCTACTTGTCTTCTTGGGCATTAGAGCAGCAGAATGATGGTCTGGCCACTGTTGTTTTTTCTTAATTAAAATCAAGAAAAATGACAAGCAAAAAAAAGTTTTGTACATTTTTTTTGTTTTGTTTTTAGTCTACAAAAATCAGCAATATCAAAGAATCGTGAGAATTGCAATTTAAATCGAATCAGCACTCAAAAAAATCATAATCGAGCCGAATCGGGACAAAAGCATATCGTCCCAGACCTACTCCTCACTGTCGCTGGACAGACAACACATCTTGACTCTTAATGGGATTTTTCCTCCTCCTCCATGATTCAGGGGACGCTGCAGAAGTTTGTGGATGATCTGTTCACCGTGATCCTCAGCACCAGCCGTCCGGTACCTCTGGCTGTCAAGTATTTCTTTGACCTGCTGGACGACCAGGCGGGACATCACAACATCACCGACTCAGAGACGATCCACATCTGGAAGACCAACAGGTACACAACTAACAGAGTCCGGGGGTGTTCTGTTCTCTATGTTTTCCACACTGATGATGTATCCTCTTGTCTTCAGTCTCCCTCTTCGCTTCTGGATCAACATCATCAAGAACCCTCAGTTTATCTTCGATGTCCAGGCATCAGACCACGTGGATGCTGTCCTCTCCGTTATTGCACAGACCTTCATGGACTCCTGCACCATTGCTGAACACAAGCTCGGGCGGGTGAGTCGGATATTTCCGTTCTGTTCTGCTTCTGTCTGGGAGCTGATGCTGTTTGTCGGACATGAAGTTGATGTTAAATCGCGTACACCGTACTCCTGCTTGGAGCTCCAAGTCTCATGTCCGTCTGTCTTTTCTCTCGGACAGGATTCTCCCATCAACAAGCTGCTGTACGCCAGAGACATTCCTCGCTACAAACAGATGGTGGAAAGGTTCGCTCGGCTTTTCAAGCATCGTTTGGAATATAATTACTTTTTTTTTTTCCTGGATGTAACTAGAAAACTGTAAAGCAAATGAATATTACGGTGGCTGTAAAAAATATCCATATCCCTGTTAGAAACAACATAAATCATTTTCAGACTATTCCTCCTAAAGGTGACCTTTAACAAACTGAATAATCCAACTAAAAAGCTAGCTGGCTAGCTGGTTGCACAAGTCTGGACACCCTTAAACTAAAACTCTATAGATGTAATCCCAGAACAGGCAGTTCCTATCGCTGCGACGTAACCCAAAATTCCATGTAAGTCGCATTTTTATCCTTAAATACCGCATATTGCCCCCTTGATGACTAAATAATTATCTAAATACACGTATTATACATCATATTAATAGAAAAACAGTAAAGACAATAAAAATACGCACTGAGCCGTCTTCTCAGCCTTCATGTCGCGCGTTGTAGGACCCTCGTAACTTAAACTTGCTTTATTTTTTTATTTACATTTATTTAATGAGCATTGTAAAGTCTAAACGACGTAAGTCGAGAACGGCGTAACACGAGGACCATCTGTACTTGTAATCCTGGTTTGACTCTGTCATCCCGGATCATCCAGACTTGGAAATATTTCCCACTCTTCCTTACAAACTGGTTCCAGACATGTAGGTTTGGGACATCTCTGGTTATCTGCATAGCAATGAAAGATGGCTGCCCCATGAACTCATATCCAGACTAAATCCTCCTACTGTTGACGTTTTCTCAGAGTTTCCTACTGAGTGGCCTGAAGCAATGTCACATCAGCTGGTAAAAAGCTGCTTATCATGGGATAAAACGATCCGTACGACTGATCTATTACTCATGTTTACCGTTGTACGGCGTTGATTTACTGTGGAAAACTGGGACTTTTGAGCCTACTGGGGAGGTGACTTTGTTGTTTGTTTTTTTTAATAGATTTTATGTGAAGCTGCACGGTGGAACAGTGGTTAGCACTGTGGCCTCACAGCAAGAAGGTCACTGGTTCTTTCTGTGTGGAGTTTGCATGTTCTCCCCATGTATGCGTGGGTTCTCTCCGGGTACTCCGGCTTCCTCCCACCGTCCAAAGACATGCATGTTAGGTTAATTGGTTACTCTAAATTGCCCCTAGGAATGAGTGTGAGCATGAGTGGTTGTTTGTCTCTGTGTGGCCCTGCGATGGACTGGCGAGCTGTCCAGGGTGTACCCTGCCTGTCGCCCAAAGCCAGCTGGGATAGGCTCCAGCTTCCCCGCGACCCTGAATTGGATTAAGCGGTTCAGAAAATGAATGAATGAATGAATTTTATGTGAAGTTTAAAAGATAGAAAAATTGAACAATTCCTCTTTCACTATTCACATAAAGGGTGGGATTTCCTGCCTTTTGTATGATGTCAGAATGAACCTAAAATTCATGACGTTTTCAGGTGAACTCCATTTGACTTTGACTAAACTTTTCATTCCACACGTACATCCGCTCAGTGTTTAGGTATTTCTTCTACAACATGCTGTTCTCTAATAGCAGTTTAACCATGCTGGTCCTTGCAGGTACTACGCTGACATCAGGCAGACCATCTCGGCCAGCGACCAGGAGATGAACTCTGCTCTGGCTGAACTGTCCAGGGTGAGTCCGGCTACACTTTACACACCGCTGACAGAAGACGAGCAGCCGCTCACCTCATTGCTTTCTGTTTCAGAACTACTCAGGAGAGCTCAACTACCTGGTGGCACTACATGAGCTCTACAAGTACATCAACAAATACTACGACCAGGTATTTTTTTAAAAATATTAACCTTTCACATCTGAACTGTAGATGACAAGAGATGCTGAATCTGAAAAGTATCAGCGTAGCAGATTTAAAGTATATTATTTAGATCCAAGTCAGAAAGACATTGGATTTTACAGCTGTACTGTGGTGCTCTCCTGCATCCTTTATGGTTTTAGATATGGTGGGCTCTGTTGGACACATCAAATACTTGTGTTAATGAAATAATATTTAAATGGGGTGGTTAGCGTTGTGTCCTCATAGCAAGAAGGTCACTGGTTCGATCCTCAGCTGGGGGGGAGGCAAATGGTGGTCTTTCTGTGTAGAGTTTGCATGTTCTCCCTGTGTATGTGTGAGTGTGAAAGGGAAAATAATCATCCATATCCTTTGCTTGTATTAACTGCTCGGTAGCCTAAATTAGAAACAATAAGACATATATGCATTGATTTGCTGTGATTCTGCTGTATTTTGTAGTCTATGCACATGAGGTATAAAACATTGTATCATTTGAGGCCTGTTTAGAATACAGGAAGGTTTACTCCTTAGCTTGTTAGCGTGGACACAGAGAGAGCTTTCTTTGGAGTTTATCTGATTCGTGTCAGCCTGACTTCGCTCGAGTCTTCAGCTAGAAGTGCAGGTGTTTTATGTCTAGATACAGCTCAGCTTTGCAGGACTCTCTGTGATCTGCCCAGTCTAGGAGGGGTCAAGTATAACTTATAATCTTGTGTTACTTCCGCATCTGCAGAGCGCTCTCTCCTCCTGCTTGAGTGATTACATGTAACCACTGGTGTGAAAAAAACCCCAACAAAGACAGCTTTGACTTCGCATGCACAAAGATTTTCCAGAACAGGTTCTCTCCGGGTACTCCGGCTTCCTCCCACCATCCAAACACATACATGTTAGGTTAACTGGTTACTCTAAATTGTCTCAGTGAGCGTTGATGGTTTGTCTGTTTGTGTTAGAAAATGAATTAATGGAGTGAAAACAACTAAACATCTTATTTTTACTTGATTTTCTACTCTAAGATTGTCTCTGGTTTTCAGTTCATAGGTGTTTACTTGTGTCCAGATGTGTCATGAGAGCGATTCTGTTGAAATGCTTTTCCTCTTTCTCTTCTAGATCATCACAGCACTGGAGGAGGACCCCACCGCGCAGAAGATGCAGCTGGGATACCGACTGCAGCAGATTGCTGCTGCCGTGGAGAATAAAGTCACTGACTTGTGACAGAAGACGTCTTGCAGAGTTTCTGTTGGGATGTTTTCAAGCGATGGATCAGACGATGGAAGCCAACCTTAGAGTACACATCCCAGCACATTTTCTGTTTTGGCTGTTTGCTGAAGTTGCATTTAGTGGACAGTCTGAGGCTCGGAGTCCTCTGTAGAAGCAGGATGCGCAGACGCTGAAGGCAGAAGGACAAAGAGCCTGTTGTCACATCTCGTTACACGATGAAGAACAGAGTGCTGCATCGTTGCAGAAAGTGTGCTGGGATGAAAACCTGACCTGGTCTAATGACTGATGTCAACGTTTTCCCTCTGGAGGCAGTTTTCTGAAGCGGTACCTCTTACAGTTTGTGTGCGTGTCGCTGCTGTATGCTGAGAAGTTATTTCTTATTGTCCAATCGCCCCTATTCTTACGTTCCTGACATGACATGCTGAAGAAACAGGTAGAATTTTTGAGAGGAGAAGTTTTTAGACAGCCTGAAGCCAGCTGCAGATATCACATTTCAACGCCGCTCTACCTCAGCCCACAGTGCTGCATCAGCATCTCCTTCTAACACAAACCTCCAGATGGTTTTATCTGCCAGATCTGCCTTCACAACCTGTAAACACACTCATTTCAGACATCTCTGATTCATTTCAAGGTACTTAAAACCCACTTGCTTCTATTTATTGGGTTTATTTTTTACTGTTTTTATCATGTGCTCACATCTACATTTCAGATTTTCTGATGTTTTTAAGGAACTTGTCTAATTTTAGGGCAGTCGGTGTACCTCCAAGCTGAAGGGACGAGAGTTTGTCTGCAGTTCCTGCATCGATCACAGGGCGGCACTGTTTCATATCGCTACTCCAACACCCTTGAATATTACCCTTACTGCTTCACATGCTGCATTTCATGTTTTCACATCCTTTTCTTGTTATAATTTTCTTCCTAAATGACTGAAACGGCCTCCAAGTTGATGTCATGGCAGCGTATGATCAGATGCTGGTTGTTTTCCTCCTTCCTTTGGTTGTATTCAGGCATCTCAGGTGTAACCAACTGGGTTTGTGTCAGTTTGGAGGAGGAATCCAAACTGATAGATAATCAGTCCGTGCAGCAAGGGTTGCAGCAATGTGTGTGTGTGTGTTCACCCTTTTCAGAAATGTCTCAGATTCCACATGCAGCTGTTCCAGCTTTAAGTAACAGTGTTCATAATCCACCAGATACAGGAATTACGACTATATGTTTGTGTCAGTTCAGCCCTAAATAGGGTGGGTGTGTCAGATTGAGCCTGATGCTTGTCCTTCGCAGGCTCGGCAGGTCAGAATGTAGCCCACAGGTCAGTCATTACGCTACTAAACACAACAACTAACGATGACTCGTATGTACAGATGGTTTTAGTTGAACACTGTTCAGATGGAGGGAAAACTAACTGATGTTAGGTTGTATAAATTTAGCAATGTAGAGCAGGCTCTGCAAAGAGCAGTTTTAAAGATGTTTCTTATTTCATGTCGACATTGTTGTACATACTGACTTTTAAATGTAACTGTAGGGATTTAACCTGTTTATTAAGCCAGTGTACATTTTCACAGATGTAATAAAGTATTATTAAAAAGTTCAGACTTTCCTTTTTCTTTTGGAAACATGGTAATATTCGGCAATGGGATGCAGGGGCGGCTCTAGAATTTTTTTAATTGGAGGGCATTTAGGGGCACAGAATGGGAAAAGGATGGCACAGGTAATGAGAACTTTTATATAAAAAAAATTGAGGGGTTTCTATACTAAAGAAAATAATAGATTGTTAAATATAAAGTGGCCCTCTAATGTGAAAAGTAAGCTCAATTTGTTTGGGCCAACAGCCAGTGATGTTCGACGATAGATATTTTATGATGCTGCATCGCGTGTTTGTAATCCCTGCTGCAGACACTTCTACTTTGCCAACAACAAACATTTGCTTTGATCCAAATCATCAATTTTATCAGTGTTTCTTCATTGCAATAGTCTGTTTGCCTTTAGTCGTCGCATCTGGTGGTTTTATGACTTTAACATCCCATTCATCAAATGTAAACAGTCTGAACAAATGAAACCTTGTAGACACTTGATGTATATAGAGAAAAATATACTTTACCATATTTTTTTTTTTTCATTTTATTTCATTTTTACAAATCACATTAAAATACAATGACACACCAATAAATGCATTGTATACTTGTAAAAATGTGGACTCCCTAGAAGCTATCTTTAGCTTTCTAAATGGGAGCCAAGACATAACAGTTTACCATTGTCAAATAATAGAAAAAGTCTGAACATGCTTTCCCATTTCATTTGATGGAAAAATGCCTGGTACTGGATAAACTAAGCAGAAAATGTGTGTGGCTACAGGAGAATATTGGTTTTCTGTGGTTCTCCCATTTAAAGTTCAGTTTAAGCTGAATATTTGTTAGACTTTGTGACCATTTATGACCATCAGCAGACCCCCTAACGGGTGCAGGAAGTGGATGGACCCAGTATGAAGTTAATCATAATGAAATCACATGTTTTCTTAGAAATTCGAAGAGGTTTATCTGTCTGTCGATCGGTCGCTCGCTAGTGATACCCATGCCTTACCTGTTGGTGGCGCTATGCACTATAAAGTTGTTGCGACCAACCCAACCAGAGAATAAGGAAGCGGTAAGAGAGGAGAAGAAGAAAATCTCCCGAACGCAATTCCACATTAGAAACCTAAATAGTTTTGTTCTTACGTAAAATAAAGGATAAAAAAAACCCCCCGCTGTTGGGAAAAGAGACTTTCCAGTGTTGATCTACCTGCGACCAGAAGGTAACTATGAACTGATTCTGGCTAAAAGATAGCTAGGCTAGTGCTAACGTTAGCTGCAGATCGAGGAGTGCCGTTCTTTATTGTTATTTATTTGTTTTTATTGTTAGTCAGGAAACACTGATGTTTGGGGTTTCTCGGGAAAATATCGGTGGTATTTTAATCTATATAATTATTCCAGTAATAGGTACGTTTCAGTGACCTAAAGGAAAATTTTGTAAGCGTTTGCGCAGTGTTATCTATGCTAATGGGAAGCTAACTGCTAGCATGAATTTTCTTTAGCTTTGTTTCATTTTTATTGTAGTCGTCTTTTGATTTCTTTTATTCAGACTCTAGGTCCATTAAACAACAAAAAATACAGACATATAAGCATATGTAAAAGAGACATGTGTACCAGTGCTTCCACTGATTATCTCTGCGCTCTCTTCTTGTTGTTGCAGGCAGTTATGGAGCCATTGGAGGAGCCAGGTCCAGACCCGGGGACTCAGGATGTCAACCCGTTGTTTCTGCAGCAGCTCAGAGAGCTGGACATCCCTGAAGAGGCAGCAAAACAGGTGAGACAGCACAGTGGCTTTCTGCGATCATTAATGGAGGGAATATTTCTGTTCAGGCTGAGGAAGGACTTGGTAGAAAGTGACTTATGAAGTCATGCTTTTCCCTCATCCCACCGAACTGCTACAGTTTCTAAATATCATTTCCAGACCTTTTTAGTATTTCATGCATCCTTTTTCCCTTCAAGTCTTTAATTATAGTCAAAACAAACAGGTCAAAGTCAGGAATCAACTTTTAATACCAAATATTACATAAGTTTTTTCCCCTCAGTAGCATTTAGAGCAAAAAAGCAATTCCCGTTGTTTTAACACAAAGCAACTTGCATGTTATCCATTAGCAGGGGTGTTAAACTCCAGTCCCCGAGGGCCGGTATCCGGCAGGTTTTTGTTGTTTCCCCTCTACCAACACAGCTGATTCAGATCAAATGAATCTAGAAGCTTCTTGTCAACCCATTTGACTTTAGATCATGTGTGTTGGAGCACGGAGAGAACAAAAACCTGCAGGATACCAGCACTCGAGGACTGGAGTTTGACACCTGTGCATTAAATAGAAAATATGAAGAGATGCTGACAGCAGTCTTGTGTTCATGTCAATGTGATGTAGAGCACTGTTTCTCAAATGGGGGTACTTCAAGGTATTCCAAGAGTTACGTGAATTTTTTTTTTCTTTTAAACATTTTTTTAAAATGTTTTCTTTAAAACATCCTTAAATGAAATAATATAAATATAAGATCATATAAATATTTAATATATTCCAATAAATGTAAGTGAACTGAATTTACATTTAGATTTAGAGTATTTCATTCATCCAAAAATCCCAGATGCTGATGTGAATTGAACCCCACTGTCGCCTTGACAACAAAAAATAATGGAGTTGAAGCGTATAGAAGAGATGCTCAAAACACAATTAAAGTTTAAAAGGACAAACACAAATGATAAAATGCTGTATTTCGTGTTTTTTCTGAAACAAAAGTACTTTGCACTGGTTAGGGGGTACTTGGCTGAAAAATTATTTTACAAGGGGTATGTGTTGCAGAAAGGTTGAGAACCGCTGACATTGAGCAAATGATTGATGGATGTCGAACAGACACGTTGACTGTTTGTTCCAGGTATAACAAAACAAGTTTTCAGGGTTTGAAAAAACAAAGAGTCATCCAAAATAGTTGGGGATTAGTTGTCTTGTGTGAGTGAATTACTTGTAAAACAAAAACTTAATGATATAAAATGGTGGTGATTATCATTCCAGTACATACAAGCTTTCTGTTTTCTGAACTTTTTTTTTTCTTTCTTCTTCTTCTTCTTCTTCTGATCATTTCAGGCACTCCTGCACACTCGGAATGTGTCTGCCGAAGAGGCGGCCATGTACTACTTCAACAAGCTGGAGAATGAGGTGCCCATAAGCTAGCCTTAGTCCCCTGCAGGTACACCTTGGTACATTAGACCTCGTAGAGTTTGTCCAAAGCCAAATCTCAGTGTCTCTTTGTGTTTGCTCTGATGTATAGGAGGAGGGTGATGAAGACCTCTCCTTCAAGATGGTATTTGTGGTTAATATGGACCTTGCCATGGGTGTTGGAAAGGTAAATTTGTGGACTGAGGAATATGGACTGTGTTCAAGTACACAAATAATCCTTGGTCTTTTCTAAAGAGGCATGACAGTCCTTTGAAATTGTAACAGCAATATGTAAAGATGCATAAGCCAGTTTACTGATGCACAGTGTTACTGGTGAAGGGAGGCACCGTCTCCTGTCAGTTCCGAGACTTTTGATGTTTCTGTCACCTTGGCGGTAAACGGGGGAATTAGGGGTCATGTTTCTGCTAGCAAAAGCAGCACAATACTGTTTGCCTTTTGAATAACAAAGTTCCCTCAGTCCTCTGATCATTAATCACCGGCAGGAAAGCCTTCAATGGAAAGAGGAAGTGTTAGCTTGGCCGTCAGCGATCTCCTGAACTCAAACGCTGAATCGTTGTTTGTTCTGGCCCAGACATGACAAATAATGTGATTTAATCTTTTAAATTTGAGCTTACCTGCAGTTTTACCTGCATCTTTATCTGAACAAGCTTGCAGTTTAACAGGCTTGTTCAGCTAAAGATGTGTCTTAGTAATCTTATGTTTCAGGCGACATGCAGCTGAAAACTGTAAAAAGCTGAGACTCTGAACTGTGAGTGTGTGTGTTTGTGCAGGTGGCGGCTCAAGTCGGCCATGCTGCTGTGGGATTGTACCAGGCTCTACAGGAGAGGAACAGCTGGAGAGAGATGGCCTGGAAGTGGGACCACAGTGGGTAAGACCTGTTTGCTGAAGAAATGCATAAACATGTAGTACATCTTATTGTAAGTTTTTATTAGTTTGTTTTTCTGTCTGTGCTTTGGCATTGCTTTTGGTTTCTTGTTTCAGTTTATGTAATTATGTTGGTCAATTGACTAATCATGAATTTTAATGAGAATTGTGTCGATACAGGGCCAAGAAGGTGGTGGTCCAAGGCACCAACGTGGCCCATCTGCTGGAGCTACAGGCCCTTGCCATGAGCCTGAGCCTGCCCACCTATCTGGTCCAAGATGCAGGGCTTACCCAGGTGGGTGTATGCACTTAACTGTTAGAGTTGCATGCAAATATTACTAACCAGCTTGGCACATAGTAATGGCTTTTTGTAATTGTTGCTCAGTTTTTTTGGTGTAAAAATTGGGTTTGTACTAAACAAGCTCTTCTGTGTATTTTGCAGGTGGAGTCTGGGTCCCGCACTGTGCTGGCCATCATGGGAGAAGAGGATATGGTGAACAATGTCACTGGCAGTCTGAAGCTGCTCTGAATGGCAAGATGTCTTTAACGTGGGCGGTTGGCCCCCTCTTGTTGTTATGCCGCATAGTAACCAGAGGGGGGCTGCATTTCCCTGCAGACTGCCACAGACCAGTGTAAACACCTTGAACAAGAGATGGAGAAGGATGGAAGACATGTCCAAACAGCAGTAAACTACACAAACAGTCAGCCATTTGTTTCCTTTTCTTTCTTTCTTTCTCTGTGCTGCTTAGTTAGCTGTTGAAGGCAGGAAGCGCGACAGGAGGAATCCTTCATTAGGAGCAAAAAGGATGGTGAAGTTCCTGTTAATTCCAACCTTTTTCTGTTGTGTACACTTACACACATGTATATAAATGTGATTGTGAGGGCTTTTTGTTCAGTATGTACTCAATCTTCCAAAGATCCCTAAATTAGACTGTGTAACAACACTAGCTGATACATGGCTATTTTTTAGATACATATGACTGGTTGGGACGTATTCTGGATCACCTGCCATGTACGGTCCTTGTCGTAAGCGTAGGATTTCCTTCAATGTTTCGTTCTTATGTAAAAAAAAAAAAAAAAGATAAAAAATAAGCGTCCCATATTTGATTTTATTACCTTTGAAGAGTTTACCACAATGAATTTGATTAACTTTGCAGCATGGCAGAAGGTTGTGTCTAATGATTGCATTGCTTTTGCACATTAACATTACTGCACACATCTGAGCTGTGTCAACATTGTCACTAAGAAAGAAATGTTTGTTGGCTTGAGTTTTGCAGAATCCTATTACCACATTTTACTTGCAAGGTAAATCTCCCATTAATAAATAAATAAATGGTAGTGTTATGCATGCAGTTTAAAATGTATACTTGACTAGACAGTTGAAGTTCCAAAGTTATTTCGGTGTCTGTCATCCATTTCGATGCTCCTTTTGTTATATGGTCGCTTTGTGTAAGTGCTTATGAACATGGTTACAAATAAAATGTTCCCACAATAAGTGATGAAGTTTTGATTATTACCTTCTCTATAAATGGACACTGAAAATGAAATATTTGCTGTAGCTGTGTGCATTGTGGGGGATGGTAGCAGTGTCGCAGTGTATTGCTTCACACCGACCATACGACCTTGTTTTTTCATTGCAGTAACAATGGCGGCTTTATGATACGTGTCCATCGCCTTCATGCAACAGCAGCTGGGAAACACACCAGCTAACCTCATAATGTTCAACTAAATTATATCCAGACTCATGTTTTATATTCATTGTATGTATCATTGCTTTAACTTGTTTTTATTTATTCAAATCTCACTAGTCTTTACACATAGTGGTGCAACTATATTACTTGGTACTTCCGTTTCTATAAAACGTACATGGACATCAACACACTCACCTTGGTAAATATATTAAATAAGTACAAATCTTTTAAAAATGTACATGAAAATGAGTATGTGTACTAATGTGCAAGTCGCCATGAGATGGTTGTGAGGTAGATTAGAGGCAGGTGGATTAAAATAGTATGTGAACCTAGATGTCCGTGGTGGTGGGAGGGGTACTTCATATTAAAGCGTGATGTGGCGAAGTCATGGTGGGGTGGGGGACCAACGATTTTTTTCTGCTGACTTAATGATCATATGTATTTTATTTAAAATAAGGAAATGGTTGTTTTATTCTAAGAGACGACCTACAGCGCATCTGAACGTAAATAACCAGTGTTCGTATAAAATAATATCCTCTTTCATCAATGTTTTAGTTCAACTGAAAATTATCCGTAGCTGAAAAACCGCTATTTTTAACCGTTAAATGTTATTTCCACACTGACCGTTGGCATTTGAATCAGATGCGGTTACCGGGTCTCGTGATCCAACCGCGTCATCATGACGGCTTCGTTATATTATCAGTTTAAATTGTTCATTATTTTACACATTTAAAAAGATTTCCCTCTGTGTGAGCTACAGACCTATCGGTACTATTTTTCTCTCCCCATTTCCTCTTGGACATCTCAGGAATAGCTTCATTGAGCCACTGGTTTTGTGGGTTTTATCCTCTTATGTTTCCGCGAGGCAGGGTCGAGCTTCGGTCATGAAAACACAAGCAGGAAAGACCGCTAATAAATGGAAGAAAACCAGAAAAGATGGTGAATGTTCCCAGTCCAACCCCTCACCAAATGCAACCATAGCTCATACTCCATTCATCTGACATAGCGGTAGGTGGGGCTGACCCAGTGGGCTAACCCTGCCTCTTGTAGCCCTGAAACTGGGCCCCAGAGACCCCGTGTGGCTAACGCTTGCTATTATGTACTGACAAGGAAACTCCTTCCACAGTAGACAGAGGAATATTACCCACAAATAAAGGAAAAAACAATAATCCCACTATAGAATTAAAATAAATTCCATAGATCTGAATATAATAACGAATATGTCTCCGCAACTTTGAAGATATAGATCCTCTTGTGGTATACAATTGTCTCCCGAGTCCAGTCACTCTCTGTAGTTCCTCTCCTTATGAGCTACCAGGACACTCATACAGCAAAATATAACTTTCGCACCTCTCGTCAAAGCGGTATCCACCCAGTTTGACGTAGTAAATACGAACAACTAATTGACGCTTCCGTCCACCAATCACGAAAACGTATCCATCGCATGTGAAATGATTGACACTTCGCTGTCGAATCGACGGAGAGAGGCGCGACATTTCAGCACGGACCGCCCAAAGAGCGCGCCCTTGCACGGTCGCCAGGGAAACCCCGTGCCATGATTGTGTGTCAGTTTCGTTGGGGCCTGCGGTCGGAGCCGGCGAGGAGGGGGATGGGCGCTTCAGCGAATGTAAGGACCCGACACAGAATCGGAGCCCCGTATATAACATACAGCAGCGTATACCCCATTATAAAAAGCGACTGTAAATATATAACACACTAAAATAAATGGAGTTATTCACCGGGGATCTATTATAGACACTCAATGGATGTTGTAAACCCGAACAGGACAGGAAATTTAACTTTCCGCCAATGTGTGGGAGATACTGAGAACTTTGTTTCCTAACCTTGGAGAAGGAGCTACTTGTGAGGGCAAAGGATACAGGCGACTCCGAGGCCGACACACAGGCCTACTGGTCTAATTGGAACTGATGTTGGGATAACTAAAAAGACTTTCTCTTGTAAATTTCTTTTCCTTGTTCGTGCAAGTTTGGAATGCCTCTTTAGGTGAGTACACTAAACCTGTGTTAAGTGATTATATACTGAAGGACTGTGATAAAAATGTAACTCTTAACCATGTTTTCAGCCTATCATCCACAGCTAACCATCTCGGCTAACAGATAACCAAGCCTCCACTTAAGTTTATTAAATCAAGGTGTTTGCATCAGCCGTGTTTCCACTTTTAAGGGACTTTCTTCGCAGGCTTGCAAAAACAACATAAAGACAAAAAACTAAAAATGGATAGTCTTCCCTGCAGGGTTGCTTTGGGCTGTGTCTGGACTGTTCTTCCGTGGCTTTTTTTGATCAAGTGCCTCGTGTTGATATAGGTGGTCAGCTTGTAACGTTGGAAATATTCCCTGTTTTTTATACCACTCATTACTACAACATTATTTTACTTATCCTCAAACATCTCAGCCCCATTTCTGCAAGTTTCAGCTCAGTGCAACATTTTGGTCGTGGGGTTGTTATTGCATTATTTTGGTGATCATTTTCGTATCAACAACTAAAGAAAAACGAGACAAACAGCTGCTGTTTTATTATATTTTATGTAATCACGGAACTGTGTTTTGACCACTGGGTCTAAACAGGAGTGGTATTTTACATAAATAAATTAAGCTTGGTTTCTTGTGCAAGTTTCGATAGAGGCATAGCATACTGTTGTTACACAGCCTAGCAATACATAGTGTAGACTTTATTTTTAGTTTTCAGGGGGGATTTTATATCAAATTGAGTTGAGAAAAAGGGCTTTGGGTCTGTTGGACTTCGCAGTATCACACGACACGACAAATGCAAAGTTGATATGTTGGATGTGTTGGATTGTTGTTATTTTATGGCAGCGTGTTAATTGCTGTTCTTTTTGCTCCTAAATCTGTCGAAGTTTATGAAAATGAACTGTGACACAGTCTACACTTTTGTAATTTTCGGCGACTCATAACTGAGCAGCTAGCTGTTGCTCACAGCTAACAGACCAGCCAAAGGCAACAAATGCTAGGCTAGGGTTTTAGCTAACTTTGTGGATATCCTTTTAGTTGAAGCCAGTAGTTACCTCACACACATGCATGCTATGTACCTTTTCTGTGTTTACACAACACGTTTTTTTTTCTAAACTTACTTAATTGCAGTGGTTTCCTAGATGAATATGTTTATTTTTATAAGAAATACTGTAGTTAATGCATTTGTATTTTGGAAACACTCCTAACTTAAAGTGAAGGTTTGGTTGTGTTTTCTGTTTCATAATTGTTGCTGATGTTTCCCCCCCTTTATATTCTGTCTTGTAGGCTTCAGAAAAGCAGGGCTTTGCTTTTAGTGACTTGCTGTTTTTCACCTCCCCCACCAACCAACCAACCCCCAGCCTCGGTGGCGGTTAAGAGAAATGGGTGGCATTATAGACGAGAGCTCTTCATTCCTCTTTTAGCCTCCATTTTTTTTGTTTCAGGGTTTTAGTGAGCCATCACTGTTGTAATGTCAAGTTTAGTCCAAGTTTCACCAACAAAACAAGCTGCAAACAAAAACATACCTGCAATTGTTTCCCTGTGACATTTCAGTATTAGATGTTCCAGACTGATGTTTTTAATAAACATTTATTCAAGAACTTATAATATTAATTTTAGTCATTAAAACTTAAAATCTGTAATCTAACTGTATTTACTGCTGCTACTGAGTGCTTGTTTCCATTGAGAGGCAAAGTTTTATTTTGTTTTGTTTTATGAGATCCACGTTTTGTCAGAGAACAAATGGCTGTCCCAAACGCCGCGTGAGTGGCTGAGCTGTTCTGAATTGCACCACGTATGCTCCTGGTGCGCGAGCTCACAGCATGCACACAGCAAACAGAGAGAAGATGTTGTTTTTACTCTTCAGGGGTTGCTTGTGTTGGGTTGTGGATGTGTGGCTGTCCTTCTGCCTTTTATCCGTATTGTTGATTAAATTGGACATAATTATTTTTTTTAGCACAAATGATTTTTTGATAAAACGCTTTAATTTTTGTTTCTCATATACACATATATATATATATATATATGTATGTATGTATGTATGTATGTATAGTTCTTTTTAAGTCCATGTTGACCTTGTTTAATGAGTATGGAGATGATAGAAAGTACTCTCTGCCCTGGTGTTCAGAGACCAACCAAGTGTTTGGCTTGTTCTTGGTGCCTATTGGAAACCTGTTCCCCATTTTCATTGGTTGGAACCCACATTCTCTGAATATGTTTCACATCTTTAAATAGATTGTGTGGGCCGCTGCTTGCAAACCTGGCCACTCAGAACTGTTGGAAACCTGAGCCCCCATCTGGCCCTCCCCCTGACCTGTACCTTCTTGTTATCTTGAACTAACACTGTTTTCAAACAGAAACAATGAAATAGACAATAGTGAGTTTGTAATGCAGTTAGCATTTTGGACCCCTGTGAGCACACAGCGGTGAGTCATCTTACCTCAACCTGCTGCTGAGAAAACTTCCCCTTTTTTTCTTCTTTTTTTCCCCCTGGTCCTTGGGGAATTTGCACACTTAGTGTCGCACATTGCATTTCAATTTATGGTTTGAACTGAAATGTCTGTAAAGCGTTTAATTTTAAACTGCTGAGGGCTGACTTGGTTGTGTTACCTCATTAGGGCCTTTTTTGTAGTAGCATTATTGATATTTTGAGGAACTATGTACTTCATGGGGGCCAAAGAAATATCTTAATGGAAAAATAAAAACATTCACGGACCCTGGTTGGATTTGGGGTTTGGGCTTGCTGTGAAAGGTGGATGGAATCAAAATCTGTATCATGATAAGGAAAGCTGTGCAGATGAGTGTGCGTGGACTTGCCTGCAGGATATACACCCTTCTATGGGCCTCTGAAACTTTGGAGATGGAGGAATGTGCAGATATGCAAGGTTAGCTTGGCCACATTTTTTTGCTAGGGAGGAAATAAAGGCTGTCCTGCTGGTTTAAAAACCAGGAAACGTAACTGTTGGTTCAAGTGCTGCTGATTACTGAGGCAGTATTTTGACTACAGGAAGCTTTTCCCCAAAACCTCGAGGCTTTTGGGGAGGGAGTGGGATTAATATTACCTAGTCTTAACTACAAGTAAACAAAACGTTCAAATTGAAATATTTATGCAGACTTCACACAATCTGAGCCGGGGTGGTCGAGTCAACCTAAGAAATAATGACGGGGACTGCCAACTGTGGCTAAAAAGCAGCACAACTTAAACCTACAATTGTTTAACAGCAGTTACATTTAGAGGACCAACTCCAACATGAATAAACTTTGGTCTTAATGTTTATTCAGTTGTGATGAGCTGGCACAGGTTTCTGATAAATCTGGAATACACTGTGTTTGGGGGATTAACCTTCTGTTTTTGTTGCCTCTGAATCAAGTTGTTGGCCCGTTTTCTGAAGAGTACTGGATTCTCTCATAGTGCCTTCATAAGGTCATAGGAAAATCTCCTGCGAGGACTTGGATCAGGGAAAACACACAGTGCTGTTAGCTTACCATTAGCATTCTGATGACGCTCAGTATCTTCACATCGAGGGCAGGTGTAGCTGTTCATATGGTAATAAGGTTTCATTTGTTTTGTGCTGATGTGACCTAGTCAACCGAGCCATTGTCAAAGATCCGCCTTTGTCCGGAGGCAATACGATTACATTCACTTATATCAGAGGCAGTTTGTATTTTTAAACAGATAAAACTGTGTTTAATCTGTACGTAGCGAGTGATATTAGGCCATATCTATGCAGAGGAACTGAATTTTAACACAGCATTTAGCTGAATATACAACAATGTAGAAGGAAAGACTGATATGAATTTAAACGTGTGTGTGTCATTAGGCCTGGGCGTCTCGTGGTGTGGATTGGTAGTAGACATGCCATATTTTGTTTTTGAAAACTCCTTCTGCTTGGTGTCTTTATGACTGACTTCCTACTGTTTTATGCTGTAGATCAGACGTGATCTTGGATATTAACCCTTAAAACTCTGCGGGATTGCTGGCGAATGCAACTGCGATCAATTATATTCAACAGTTTATTGGGAATGGTGATGTGGAACTCTGTGGGGTAAATTGTAATGGATGGCTTACCCGTTAGGTGAAGTTTTTCAGCCTTTCATATCCAGTCCAGGAGATTTACAATCCAGCCTAAGCATCAAGTGTTTATTCTGAGGCTCTATATGGTAAATGATAAATCCACAACTAATCCATATCATCACTATTATTTGTCACATTTTCATCATAAAGTTCACCATCACCTCTATGTTGCAAAACACCTCTCTTTCCACCTGGAAATGATCATGAACTCCCTTCCTGTAAGACATTTAAACGGTCATGGAGCTTAAATAGACCATCATATCCAATCAGTACCGGTCAAAGATAACAAGTGAGCAGTACGTTCTACGTTTGTCTGAGAAAAACAAAAAATAATGGTCCTTCATACCTGGAATAAAGCCAAGAAGATGGTTTTTGATAGGACCAAAAAGCTGCCTTGTTTGAGCTGAATTTGAGGATGGTAGGTATATTGTTTAATAACTATAAATGGCAAAGAAAACAGCAGAAAGAAAATGTGTTAATCGTTTCTGTCAAGTGTTTGTTTTAATGGCATTTTTTCCATTCTGAATGCCAAGATTAAATTCTAAAGTCTGTTTTTTTTATTTTGGTTGTTCTTTCTGGTGTTTTACATTTATATTTCCATAGTTTTAATCTCATAATGGGACACCTGAAAAATCCCTGCATATTGACTGGGTTTCAAAGTGTTGAGTTTCTGCATAGGGGAAAAAAAAGTTAACAAAAAAAGTTTGTGTTTTGTTTTTGTTTTTTTTATAGTTAAAAGTTCTGGACTTTATTTTTCCCCCTTTTAAAAGCTAAATTTCAGGTCCTTGTTGCGTGATAATTGGAGTTGCTTTCAATGGTTTCTCCTGCTGCATCTCATGCAGCTGCTGTGTGTTCTGTGGCTTTGCCGTCTTGCACAATGAGGTTAAAAACAGTCACAGTGACGCTGGCCTTGCTGCTGCCTTCCTATTGGTGGAGAAGCTCTGGATCGTCTCCAATGAGGTGAAGCGTTTCCTTAGCGCTGGAGAAGCGGTGTTGCAGAGGGCTGTGCTGGTTAATTCTGTTTTGTGCCGAGAAGCAATGCTTCTTGGGAAAATAATTGAGAAGGAGGGGGAGGCCAGGGAAAAAAAAGGAGACAGAAAGGAGAGGGTGAGGGAGGGAGACTGTGTATGTAATCATCCTCTCTCTCTCTTTTCTCCAGTCTTGTTTTATTACACCATCATGTTTTCTCTTTAATTTCCTTTTCTCTCTATCACTGCCTGTGTGGTACTTGAGTTAGCAAGCTGTAGGGAAAGAATCCACCAGAATCATGCAGAGTATTTGTCTTCTTACTTTTTGAACTGCAGGAAGCCATTTTAGTCTGACCACAGCAACACTCTCCTTTTCCCACTGATCCTCTTACTGTTTCACTTAATCAAGCTGCAGGGTAAAGAAACACGTTTGGCTAAGATTATAAAATCGATGTTTACATTTTTAAGTCTGTTTACTCAGAGGGTGTTTGAAGGCAGGGCTAGAGTAAATACAGAGGAGAGCGCAGGGAAAAGGAGGCATTTAAACATTTGAAATTGTTTTGTAATGCACATCACCAGTATTAGAAATGAGAAGGAGACAGAATGGATTACAGCAGGTTTCCCTGTCCAGAAGCATGTGCTGTCGTTTTGCTGCTATATACTTATGTTCATGTCAAGCTTTCCCATCATTGTGCTCATCTATTTCCAGTATTAATCCTCCTCATGTTGGAAGACTCAGAAAGGTACTTTAGTAGTTCAAAATGGCTGCCAAGCCTGGGTGTTAAGTCTGTCAATAACAACTTGCAGTCTTGTTCTGTCCACTGCAGATGTTGTTAGACCTGAAGCTTTCTCTGGTGAGACAGGCTTTATGCATCAGCTGCAAGTTCATTTTAACTGGAGGGATATCTTACATTAATAATATGTATTATTATTGTTGTTATTTTAACATATCCTAATGATAATTATGTTGATAATAAATTGATCATAATAAAATGATAACCAATAGAATAAAAATTGCTATTATAATAAATGAACAGTAATAAAAAGATAATAATATAATTATAAAAGTTCTGAATGATTAGACACTGATAAAAGAGCACAGACATTTAACTATTGATACGATTTTGAGGGGGAAAAAACACCACAGTAGCTCAAAAATACTGAATTATTTTAAGTATGATTTTTAATGCTTTTTTAATGTTCTAATTGATTCATAGTGAGTTTGCTCCTCAAATGTGGCCTGTTTGCAGTGTGACCTAAGTGGAACTGAAAGTAGGACAGAAAGCATCAACACACTGCTGCTGCATGCTCCGTTTTGTTGATTTCGGTTGTTTTTTTTACCCTTCAGCAGAGGAGCCTGAACAGCATCATTTGAACTGTGGTTGTCTCAGTATTTTTGCCCCTGAAACAGATGATCGATTTTTGTGTCGTACCAGCCATGAACCCCCCTTCTCTCTTTGTTCTCTATTGTGTCTCTGGTCCCACATTAATGCAGCCGAGTCCTGGTCCATTCAGGCAGTTGAATGTTATTTAGTTAATGGTTGGCCACAGTACCCTCCCAGCATAGCGACTGTCTCACTGAAACTGGAGTTTTTATGTACAAATGATAAACCTGAAAAGTATTTCATGTCATGGTGCCAGATGTTTCCATATTCCATCCAGTTTGTGTATTTGTGTCCGCCATTCACTGAGCTCACTGCAGATTTCTCTGAAAACAATCACTGCTGCTCAGAAAACGTCCTGTCAGGAGAAACTTTACATAAAGGACTATATGCATATATGCATACTAGGGCTGGGCGATTAATCGGATTTTAATCTCAACTACGATCTGGGTTTTCAACAATCATAAAAATAAAAAGGGTGTGATTATTTTTCTCTTTGCAGTTTCCTCTCCTGCTGGCTTCAGCTGCTAATCGAGCGTCTCTGGCATTGCAGCGCTGTGCTGTAAACTCCTCCCACAGCCACTTTGGTTTCATTCAGACACTGTTGCCAACTTGCCGACTTTCTCACTAAATCTGGAGACTTTTTTGTCAAAAGCGACTAGCGACAAATCTAGCAACTTTTACTGGAGTTATTAGAGACTTTTCTGATGTTTTGGCACATATTGTTCTGCAGTTACTGTAAGGAAAGAGCAGCGGGAGCCTCTCCCGTCCTAAAGCACTCCCAGGCGGCCAGTCTCAGTCGGCTCCGGCTGCAGGTCAATGTAGAATAACTGCAGTAGGTTGTGGAAGTTCACCTAAACATAGTTTATACCATTGTCAGTGACAACTGGCCGCATTATTTTCCTATACATAGTTCGGTGAGTTAAATCACTGTAATATCCCTCCGTTACAGGGCGTTACCATAGCAACGCGTTAATCAGCTGGTTCAGATCAACTGTCTTTTAATAGGTGAATGAGAGAAACGTGCTGTAGCCTTACAGTGGTTGGTTGGCATAAAACGTACATCGAGGCCAACGTAAAACAGTTCCTATATAAGCAGTAAAAGCAGATTAAACAACTCTGAACTGTCCATTAGACGGTTATAATGCGCGACATGGAGTCGAGAACACCACGACGCACAGCATTGTTTAAAAGTACTGGATAATTGTGTTAAATAATTGAGATCTCAATGTCAAAATAATCGTGATTATAATTTTTGTCATAATCGAGCAGCCCTAATGCATAAACAAACATGACTTTAGCTCTTCTTAAGTTCACATTTAAACTGTTTTCTGCTGTAACAGAATTTACGCCATTTCCTCTTCTGCAAATTAAACCTGGTTTATGACTTCATACATTTAATGGTATTTTGTCATATGTCTTCATTGTAATATAGAAATATAAAGTTAACTTTCAGTGGTTACCAGGCTTGTTTTTATTAAAGTTATTTATAATTGAGTGAAATTATCAGTCATATTCAATACTTTTACCTCAATGTCAAGTATATTTAATTGATAATCTTCTATAGTCTTCAAATACAGGTTTTGATTTTTTGCGTCATAATACAGACTGGTCTACAAGTAAACGGTCTGTTTGTGTATTAATATGTGAAAGCAGATAACCTTTCATTCAAAACTAGGCACAATGCATTACTAGTAGTAGGAACATAGGTGAACTATTAACGCCTGTTGACAAAGTTACACAATCTGTGCAGCCCATGATGGATGGATGAATATAAACCCAATTACACCAGACACGTTTTTACGGAATAATTTGCCATATTTATGTTTTAAACTGTATTTATCCAGTTGAACCAGAGTTTTTTTTCATACATGTACACATCTGAGCAGCATTGTTGTCAACGTCACATCAAAAATATTCAGCGCTGAATTACATCTCATGCATGAGCCACCAAACTCCAGAAAGTTGCAGACAGAGCCATTTCTCCGAGCGCATCTAGAGAGCTACAGAATGAAGGTGGTGTGTTTATCCAGCTTACTTTAAACACTTAAACTGTTAACAAACTACATGAAACATATTGTGAAAGTCGACTCTGCTTGTGAAATTCAACAGGTTAATTTCTCTTAATCTGTGGACTACTTGCTCCACCCATTCTACTTTTTTATTGAATATAGGAGCTCTGGGTTGTTTTCACTTGATGAAGATTAGCCAACGTCTCTTAAAATGAGAGACAGGTAGGTCCAGATGTGGATCTACCTGTCTGGTCTTTGAAACTGACCATTATAAGGGTTGCAGTTTGTTTAAACTTTTAACATAGGCTACTATTATTTCTTCAGTCATCACACAGTCCTCACTTCTCTCTCTGGGGAGCTGCATCTAGAAGCTTCAGTGTTGATTGGCTACTCAGCATGTGACAGCAAATCAGTAAGGGCTGTAGGCCGGACATTGTTACACAGCTGTGAGTGGTTACTTCAGGCAGAGATGGACAGCTGTGCAAGAGCCAAAGGAGAGCGTTTTAAAGTAAACTTATTTTATCGGCTGTTGGTGGAAAAAACAGCTGATGCTGATTATTAAAAAAATTGCCCAATATTGTCCCAATACCAACTTATAGGATGAAAAATATACATAAATGTAAGACAAGATATTAACATTGTTGAATGAATGCTTTTTAAAACTTAAACTTACAGCTTTAATTCTCAGACTCCTCACTGAAGAGTAAAATATACAGAATAATAAGAAACTTCAACCTTGTTTACAAGTACACTTAATGTACCTGTTAACAAAAGTGTAATTTTCTTCACAATACCTTGAGAACAGATTGATTAAATGGAACAAACAATCAAGATCGAATGAAAAGCATGTTTTTTGACATCATATTTTGAATATGCCTGAAGTCCACATAACATTTAAGACAGGAACCAGTTTCATTAAAATGTACTTGGCAACAGTCCTGTGAAGCTTTTGTGTGTCTGCATTTCCATTGTTTCTTGCATGAGTGAGTGATGGTTTGGTCTCCTTTAAACTGACTCTGGTCCACTTCCATGGATAATGTGGTTCTGTTTGGAGTCGCTTCATCACTGAACTCAGGTGAAGCATAGCTTCAAACTCCAAAATACGATCTTAGTATTCGGTAATTTTACCAGCACATGCTGCTTTTGACCACTACCATGGTGAAAGTGAGTCTTCAGTGTAAACAATGGGTCCAGCAGGTAGCTGCTGTAGGAAGAGGGGCTGCCCACTGCAGTGCCTGTTCAAAATGGTTCGAGATGGCTTATCTAAAACTGGCATTTAGGTATTGATACCCATATTAATATAATATCTAACTGAATACATTTTAGTTTCTTATCATCAATTTTCTTTGACTACAGTAGGAAAAACAAGGTTGTTGATGAAGCGCTGAAGTTGGTTCAGTGAAATGCATGCTAAAATCATCATTCATTCATAAATCATGCTTTTTTTTTTAGAAAGTTTGATTTGTTCTCTTTATTTCCTCTGGTATGAAACAAGCAAAACTCTTTTAGAATGAACACAAAATACCTCACCAGACTGTACACATGTTGGAAATTACACAGTTCAGCACTTGGATTGTTTTTAATTTTTTATTTTGTGAATTGCTAAACTTTTTTTTCTTTTTCTTTTCTTTTTTTTTCTTTTTTTTTTTTTCCTCTTCGACATTGAAAGCAATTGTTTCCTTTTTCTTATGACTGGCTCCCAAACTGTTTATCTGTTTTCATTTGTCTGGGACTTTTTTTTTGTTTTCAGCCATGTTGCAGGACATATTCCTTGCTCGACATTTGTTATTGTTTACCAACCATCCCATTTTGATTTGTTTTGGCTTTTTTCCCCATTTTTCAGGCTTTTTTTTAGCTGGAAATACTGGTTAGTGTTCAGAAACTGCTTGGTTTACAGGGTTGAATTCTGACAGATGTCGAGTCGGGAAGAGGCTTTTTCGGTGCGTTTGGGAGGTTACTTCTGGAAATGCTTGCCTGGT
Organism: Telmatherina bonti; assembly: GCF_933228915.1. Taxonomy (NCBI): domain Eukaryota; kingdom Metazoa; phylum Chordata; class Actinopteri; order Atheriniformes; family Telmatherinidae; genus Telmatherina; species Telmatherina bonti. The sequence goes on from NC_136624.1 coordinate 10,588,459, forward strand.
CAACATTAAACCTGGGAGGCTGTGCTGGACCTACCATGATGCATTCTTTTATGCATTTTTTTGCATTTTATTAAGCATTTACATTTCTGAGAGTTGGTCCACATTTCAACCGTTTTTGCCCAGTGAACCTTGAGATTATAGGAAACATTCGTAACGGTCAGATGATTAACTGTAATTGTGAGCAACTTCTCTGCCCACAGTTAGGGTGCATTTGGACCAGGGGTGCTACAAACATGCAGTTTTTTTCATGGATCCCTGCTCCAGCCCACTTCACAAAAGTAAATCGGTCATTGTACAGAATTTCATTGGTTGTTGGATCCATTTAATGTAAGCCAAATGTGTTGGAGCAGGAATGCATTGTTAACTTGTACTGTGAGCCTTGTATCAACTTTAGACACCCCTGATTTAGACAAAAATGAAAATGTTGTCTTGTTTTTGTTTGTTTATCTCTCAGCATTCATAATGCAGATAATGATGGTGGCTGCCTCCTTAGATACCATGCATCTTATCCATGTTTATGTCCAGCTGAAATCCTCAGCATGTACTGAGAGACAGACATGAGCAGCAACCTTCCCAACATGAACAGCCCTGCCTTGGCAAGTTATTTCCCACTGGATAATATGCTTGGAAACATGAGGCCAGGCTTGTTTTGGGTTGAAAGTGTTTTGGCCAAGTAGTTGTATTTATGCTTGTAATTTTATGAGATCTGACCTCTGTACTTTGAAATAAATTGTCTGTCCCTGTCTCCTACAATAGTAATTTTTTACACTGGATTTTAATTATTAAATCAATATTTACCACAAATTCCTCAACAGATTAAACAAATAGAAAATAGAAATGTTAGCATTCTTCAACAAGTGAATAGACAAACAAGGGCACACAAAAACCATTGATAAACTTGTCTAATGTGTAACCAAACCCACAAGCCAGTGAGCTAAATGAGCCAGTTCTAGTTCTACTTAGATCTACGGTAACGTACAGCCATTAGCTTAAATCTCAGATACATTAATGATCTAAGAGTTCTGCAGCTTTACTTATTTCTATACAAGCTCGCTTGTATCTGTAAACATTGACCTATTATGTCATTGAGTTGTCAACACAGTTATATTTGCATTGCTCAGAAGGGGCCATGATGGAATGGCGACAATGATTTGTTTTGGAAGATACAAATAATGGCGCTGTTAAGCCCAGACCTTATAAACATCTCTGATCTGACCAATCAGAAACTGCTACCAAGTTCTCATACTTTGTCATGTTGACCTAAAAAACAGTTTAAAAGGGAATGGCATTAAATCTAACAGATGTTGGTGTTCTTTGTATTTATTAACCCTTTCTGATAAGTATCTTTAGTAGTGTGTAATAAAATCTGCAGTGAGTCATGTCTTCTTTCTGGTCTCGTGTGCCTGATGTGTAAGCTTAGGCCAACAGATTTGCCTGCCCTTCATCTTTAATTTCCTCTTGCTGGAGCTCCGTGTAGCTCGACCAGCTGATATATTCATATCCTGCCTTATCGAGCCAGCATGTGTGCGGGGGCAGACTGTGGGGGCTGGTGCAATCTCACTGTACTTGAAGTGTTTGGTTTGGTCAGGCACAGGTGGACACTGCAACCATCGACGTGTTGTTTTAAACCTAATGTCTGTGCGCACAAAACCCTATTTGTTCTCTCTTTAGAGATATAAATGAAAAAAAAAACACATGGATGCAGGTGTATTCTGTGTTTTTGTTGAAGGAAAAAAAAAAACTGCATGCACAGGGTTCATTTAATTTCAGTGCTCTGTAAAGGTTTTGCTCATCCACCTTCATAGTTTATTTTATTTTAGAATCAAACTATTTCAGAAAAAATTAAACAGAGATCTCATAGGAAGCACAAGCTGAGACATGCCATGCTTTTTAAAATCCTTTACATTACTTAAAATAAACGGTCAGCTTAAACATGCTAAATGCCCTAAACTAGGAACAATTTTACGTTGGCCTCAACGTAGATTTTATGCTAAAAAGCCATTGTCAAGCTACAACACTTTTCTCTCATTCACCTGTAAAATGCCAGCTGATCTGAATCAGTTGATAAATGCGTTGCTATGGTGACGCCTGTAACGGAGTGATATTAGTGATTTAACTGGCTGAACTACCTGTCCGTATATAAGAAAATAGTGCACGCCAATTGTCATTAGAATTATTACTGACCACGGTATAACACACGTTTAGAGTGGCTTAAACAGCGCAGTGTGACTTTTTTTTTTTTTTTTTAAGCAACATGAATTATGCCCCGGGCTGCACGGTGGCGCAGTGGTTAGCACTGTGGCCTCACAGCAAGAAGGTCACTGGTTCTTTCTGTGTGGAGTTTGCATGTTCTCCCCATGTATGCGTGGGTTCTCTCCGGGTACTCCGGCTTCCTCCCACCGTCCAAAGACATGCATGTTAGGTTAATTGGTTACTCTAAATTGCCCCTAGGAGTGAGTGTGAGCGTGAGTGTGGTTGTTCGTCTCTCTGTGTGTGGCCCTGCGATGGACTGGCGAGCTGTCCAGGGTGTACCCTGCCTGTCGCCCAAAGCCGGCTGGGATAGGCTCCAGCTTCCCCGCGAATTGGAATAAGCGGTTCGGAAAATGAATGAATGAATGAATTATGCCCCCCTGGTTCTGATTCATAGACTGTATATAAAAGATGGACATAGCTTCTGTGACGTCACTCATAGGTTGATGAAGAGCTGAATTGAAGCTCAGTGGGCGGTTCCTACCATCACCATCTTGGCAGCATCACGTGTGTCGTCTCTCCTGGAAAATACAAAAATTGGCAAAATGGTGGAACTTAGACGGGGGCTGGTAACCTAACTCTACAACCTACCTGTAGCTAATAGCTAATCGAGCTAACAGGAGCTAACCAAGTAACGTAGGTAATAAGGCTAAAGTCACGTTGATAAGCGGCTAAAAACCGCGGTGGTTCTGTTCTTCTTATTGAAGCGGGAGATTGGTTACCTGTCAATCAAAGGGACACGCCCCTAAATATGCCGAACTTTGAGATTCAATTACTTTTAAACGGGCGAGTTAGAAAAAAAATTCACTCCCCCCCCCCCCCCCCACCACCACAGTCTGACCTATTAAACCGAAAATGGATTCTTGAACCAAGCTGTAAACATGTTTATTTCTGCCGTGAAGTTGGTATTTTTAACATGGGAGTTTATGCGGATTTGCTCTGTTTTGCAGCCCCTAGTGGATGAAGAGGGAACTGCAGTTTTATGGACTTCCACATAGGCTTCACTGTTAACCGCTGGAGGTTGCTGCTTGTTCTTACACTGATCTCCAGATACCCATCATGAACTAAAAAACATGACAATATCACAAAGCACATGAATGTTAAATGTGACAAGGTGGACTCTCCTTTTGTCCATCCATTTGGATACCCAAACTTAGTCAAAGTGTGCTAAATGGTTTGTTGTTTAACCTCTTAATGGGGGAACCTGATTTAAAATGACTTGTTAGAGTCGTAGTTACCCAGTTAGCAGTGTTGGGTTTTTTTTTTAGGATCATGTGTTTTGAATGATTTAAGTTATTACAAATTCTGTTTTGGAAAAAAAGCCTTGAAAATTATGTCATTAGGGTTTCTCATTTTAAAAACGTCAGAATAATTCACATCAAAGTACTTTACTTTTTACATACATAAGATAGTACATCCAGCGGTGTGATACCAGGTAAGTTGGGCCAGAAGGAGTGAAGAATTATAGTTGAAGTGTGAGGTCCTCTGGATGTATCATTTTAGCCAAATTTCTTTAATTTTAACAGCTCTTTTTAACATATTTAGACTTTTCTTCAGAGTGGCTCAAAAAAGCTTCAGTTTGTATGTATCAATCAGCTGACATACACCGATCCATGACGCATTGCATACAGCTAACAAAATCCTTCAAAGATTTTTTCAAACTTCAAAATACTAAACCACTGGATTTCAGACCAGCTTCTTATGTAATGACACAACTGTACAGGATGCTGACAGTTTGCTCGGGCTTTAAATTTAATCATTTGTTTGCTGTACTGAAAGCAGGAACTTAACTCGTCATTGTCAGTAGAGCAGTTGTCTTTCAGACACTTTGTGTAGAAACATAATTTGACTACATATGATCCCCACAGCTCACTCTGACTCTGTGAGTGCGATGTGATCCGGACAGCAACATCAGAAACTATATGAACTGATAAAGATGGTTGGCTCTATATCTGTAGACCTGTTTGTGCAGCGTGAACATGATGGAGCAGTCTGCACAACCTTTACACAACACGTGGTTGTACACAAAGGGGTCTCCTTTGTTCTGGATCTTATTTGCATGCCCTTCCTCTTCGGATTTGTCTCCAAAATGGCCTCTGTCCCAGCCAAGTGAAGGAAGACTGAGACGGTGGGTAATTTGAGCCTTGTATTCATGACTGGAAGAGCGAATAGGGAAGGGTGGGGAGGGGGGGAGTAAAGGAAAAAAGGCTTTCCTTCTTTGTATGGAATTTACCTTCTTAGTTTTCCATGTCCTCCTTTTGGAAGAGTGACTCCCTTTTTGAGTAAGAGAGGAGCTTGGGGTTATTTTTGGGACTCTGTAATCTTCTGCAGGGACTTTTAGCAGCAAGTGGTTTTTGATAAGGCTACAAGCAGAGCTCCGTCTGTTCACCCTAAACCGTCTGAATACGGGAATTACCCTTTACCTGCTTCATATAAGGGACAGTAGTACTACCTCATTGTAACCTTATGTTGTTGTTTTTTAACTTTGGACCACATTTAGCTGCCTTTTCTAACTAGACGTTGTAGATCCCAAAAGATGACCCCAACAGAATCCTTAAAGGAAGTGGGTAAAGGGCTCTGTATCAACACTTGATTCAGTTCACAACTTTTTATTTAAGTTCAGTGTGCTTCAATATCAATTCATTAACAGATATTTAAGATTTCTCACAGTATGTACTTGGTGAAGCAGCTTCCTGTCATTTTGAATTGGCCTTTGTTGAACATAGTAGTGTCTGCAGTCTTAAATATAGTTGCAAATTTGGAAGCTAATAAACTTCAAAATATATCCCTAATTTATGCTCCCACCCTGAAAACTCAAAGCCTTTTTTGTTGTTTTTGTCTCTTCTTCATACAGAAATGCCAAATAAAATATTTAGTTAGATATTAGTTTAACGCAGATATTGATACTTAAATGCAACATTTGCATGCTAATGATGTGGCTGGTCTTTGCTCCCCTCGCCACAGTTTAGCGTTGTCTTATTAAGCAACGCGCTTGTATTTTCCACTGCAGACTGCAGCTGAACGAGTTAATAAAGCTTTAAAATAATGCATTTAACAATACTGTCACTATACAAGTTTAGATTTTAGTTTTGTGCTGTTCTGACTTTGATTTGTTATAATTTTATTACTATATTCGTAGTATTGAAAATAGTATGAAGTATCAAGCGCCATACTGAGTATTGGTATGTAGTTTGAAAGTTTAGTATTGTGACAACCCATTTATGTTTTCAGGACAGCCTCAGTTGTCAGATTTTCAGGCCAAAATAATGTCAAATTAATGTATTAAAAGATGTAGCACCATTAAAGTAAACCAAAACAACAAAACAGAATTTATTACTTGGCTTTCAGGAGAAAAAGTATTGGAATTGAAACAAATGCATAACAGAAACTGCTTACATATTTACACATTTCCAGTTGTTTTTTGTTTGGTAGGTAAACAGTGACATAAATAACCAATCTTACAAAACCAACTACTTCTGAGATATAATGAATATTGGTGTTATGATTGTGAGGTTATAATAAAGAGTCAGAATAAAGGCTTAATCTCCTGGATAGGATATAAATACTTGTTTTTCTTTCTTTTTTGAAAGTGTTTGGATGAAAAACTGTTTCTGAAAAAAAAAAACTTATAAAATTCTGTTTGTGTTTGTCACCTCTCTTGTTGCTACAGTGTGTGTTTAAAACAAGGTTGACATTCAGTGTTGGGCGGTGAGGACAAACAGATTGACCTTGACATTACTGGAAGTCCTCAGTCGGTCTGTGGTTTCCGTGGAGCTGAAGCTCTTTTAGTATCCAGGGGACCCCTACAGAAATGTCATGCATCCTGCGGCTGGTCTTTTCTTTTTAAAGCGTAAGAAGAACTGGATGTTGTGGTGCCTCTGATCAGTACTGTGTGTGTGTGTGTGTGAGCACTTGTTTGTCCAGAGGATGACCTCAATGAAAGGCAAATGTTCTCCCTTACATGTGAACAAAACTCAGAAAGCTTCCGTATCTTTACGAGGTCTCTGCCTGAAGCCCTGCTTCTGTCCAATCAGGAGGAAAGACAAGGAAAAGGGAGAGCAGAGTGTGGGTTAGTGTTTCAGCACAGGGTGCTCACATGACGGGAGGGCGGGGCCTCATCGAGGATGACTCATCCTTCTGGGTATGTAGGAGGAAGATGCCCCCTATTGGCTCTGCTACCCACTGCAGCAGGGCTGTAAAACCGTCCTTGTTTTTCTGCTCTTTGACACCCCCCATCACCTGACACACCTTGTGGATCAGAAACTGGTACAGGCCACGGTGTTCATATCTAGCTGCTCTCTTAGAACCAGGAAGGAGGAAGCGTGTGTGTGTGTGTGTGTGTGTGTGTGTGTGCTCCCTTGTAAACATGACTCAGCAGAATTGGCTGTTGCGATGTGTAAGGAGTGGTTTCCGGCATCATGTTGTGTTATGAGGTCATGAGAACTTTCTGTCAGGAGTTCAGGTGAAAGCAGCGGCTGTGGAAGTGTCTTCCTGTTTTTGATAACTTTCTCTTACACACCCATCCTTGAAGAATCAAATCTCTAAATGTGTTATTTATGCTTTTATTTGCTTAGTTTGTGTAAACAGGCTGACTTTGTGTTTCCTTTCTCCACCTCAGGTCCCTGATGACCGTGAGCCGTGGGCGACGGCTCGGCGGTGCCCCACCTCTGGAGTGGTCTGTTTCTGTAGTTTGGACCGTGTGATTCCTCTTCCCCCCCCCGTCCCATCCTGTTCCTCCTCTCCCCCTCCCCCTTCTTCCCCTTGTCCCCCCTCCCATGCGTCGCTGTGCTGGACGTCATGAGCATAGTAATCACGCTGGGAGTCACCACACCTGAAACGTCTTACTCCGATATGGCTGCTGGATCAGAGTAAGTTGAACTGAGGTCAAATTCTGTCAAAGGTGAACACTCGATCATCAAAACCACCTGAGTACTGCGTCCCACCACATAAGCAGAGAAACCTGAGGAAAAGAAACTATTAAAAAGGTTTCTGACTCAGCCGCAGGAAATGTCTAAAGTGACAGAGGCAAGCTGTCCAGAGACAGGCGGTGATGAAACCACAGCGTCTGGTTGCACTCAGAGAACTAAAATAACATCATTCACAACATCTTCTAGCAGTATGAATGAAGAGCTGTGGATGGAGTTTACAGCAGTGCTGGGTGCCATACTGGTTAGGGCCAGGTGATATCTTGAGTTGTTAAATCATAAAGATCATTTTGAAGGCAATGCATTATTAGACAGTGTTGTTTATATAGTATATTTACATGTTGTGTAAGAAGAATTACACTCAAGTTACCTATTTCTCCTTTTTCTTCATGGTTTCACCTGTCTCATTGAGTCAGCACGAAACCCATTCCCTTTTCCCAGTGTACACTCCTGCAGCACAAGCATGGAGACAGAAAGTAGAGCCATGTTGCTAGGGTCCTGTGATTTATGCAGAAATGTGGATTTAGGTGTTCTACAGAAATCCTCCTGGCATTTTTTTTGTTACAGTGCAGCCACAAAAACACAAAGATATAGTGTTTATTCTGAGACTATATATGGCAGGAGTGTCCCGCTCTGATCCTCAAGGGCCACAATCCTGCAGTTCTCCCCGGTCCAACACACCTGATTAAAATTAATTGGCTCTATTCAACAGCTTGTTCAGTTTCGTCCAAGCATGTTGACACATCGATCTGATTCAGGCGGATTCAGGTGTGCTCCAGCAGGAAAGATCCAGAACCTGCAAGACAGCGGCCCTCGAGGACCAACTTTGGACACCATTGCTATATGGTAAATTCACAATAAGTGATCTGTTTATCACATTTTTATTATTAAAAAAAAAAAAAAAAAAAAAAGAAATCACTACCAGCGTTATATTGCTAATAGACTTCTGTTTTGGAAATGCTAATGATGTCATGTCCTGCCAAGCCTTTCACCAATCAAAGAGCTTAAATTAACAGCAATATCCAATCAGGAGCAGTCAAAGATCAACAAGCAAGAAGAAAGTTACATATTTGCCTAAGAGCAATAAAAGGTCCTATATGGCTTGAATAAAGCCAAAAGGGTGTTTTTGATGCACAGTGGTACCAAAAAAAAGCCGAGTTGGCTTTGTAAGGATGAATAATAACATATATAACTGTAAATAACACTAAAAAAGAACAACTGGAGGAAAAAATGTAGATATATAAAAAGTCTCTGTTGTGTGATTGTTTTAATTCCAGTATAGAAACAAACGCACAACACAGACTGCACATATGCATGCTTTAACTTCCTGTTATTGATTCTGACCAAGTGTGAAATGTACCAACGAAACGAGGTGCTAACCACGTGTTTTTCACCTTGATTATCTAATCTCTATACAGCAAAGCCGGTTATCCTGCAATAACCAGTTACAGCAGGTGGTAAACTGGAAAAAAGGACTACTTCCCGAAACAGAAAAACGAGGAGAGATTTTATGAGTTTATGTTTTCAAAGTTGATCATTTTGTACAAGAAGTTTTTCCACATAAGGCCTCAAGTGTCAGGTAGTGTTAGGAAGCCTTGCCAGACTCGGATAAGTTGCTGCTTTCTGCTGTAAACATGCTTACATGACTGAGCTCAGCAGGAATGCAGTTGGCCTCCATCCCATCCGTTCCTGTTCACAACCCTCTTTATTTCTCTCCACTCCTTTTGTTGTGTGGATTGATTCTTGTACGAGAAAACATTGTCGCTGCAGCGATGTGCAGATCCTCAGATGTGAAGGAACTATGATTGTTTTGGCATTTAGGATTGCTGGAGGATGTAATTCTGGCCCAGATCAGACATGGTGGTTCAGACGCTGACCAGACCTTAACGCTGACCAGACCTTAACGACAGAGCAGAGCGGTTGCATAACATCATGGACCCCACATTCCTTGTTTTTTTTTCCCTCACTCTGACGAGCAACTTCAGATTCTTGCTGCCATCTAGTGACAGAAGTCTTTTATTTCATCTATTTGTTTTCACAGCAGATGAGCAACATGGAAAATACTGTTTTATTTGATGATACACTTTGTTGTTATGTATATATGTTTACACCCATCGTCCACTTTGTCACGTCCACCTTCTATCACCAGGTTGATCCTGCTTTTACTCCAGAACTGCCTTAATTCTTGTCATAGATTCAACAAGGTGTTGGAAACATTCCTCAGAGTTTTCGCTCCAAATAGACATGAAGCATCAGAAAGTTACGTAGATTTGTTGGCTGGACATCCATGAGAATCTCCTGGGTAACCACATCCCAAAGCCTTGGCCTGAAGCGTTGATCCAAGACAGGATGGATTCATGCTTTCATGTTGTTTTTAACATATGCTGATCCTACCATGTGAATGTGGAGCTGAAACGAGGAATAATCAGCCCAGGAAACATTTTTCCATCTTTTATTGTCCAGTTCTGGTGAGTTTCCTGTTCTTCTCTGACTGGAGTGGAAGCAGGTGTGGTCTTCTGCTGCTGGGTTGGACGTGTTGTGTGTTCAGGGATGATATTCTGCATATCTTGGTTGGAACCAGTGCTCATTTGACTTCCTGTTGCCGTTCTATAATCTCCAACCAGTCTGTCCGTTCTCTTCTAACCTCTGACATCTACAAAACATTTTTTGGTTGAGACAACTACTGCTTGCTGGATATTTTCAGCAATCTTTTTTTTTTCTTCTTTTTTTTTCACTATAAAGTGTGTTTACAAATACACATATTCAATGCTTTAGTATCAATATGGCTCTACAATGCTGCCAGAATCATGCAAAAAACTGAGAAGAAGACATGGAGTAGTGCAGATGCAAACCACAGACAATAAAGATGCAGAAGAAGAGGAGGGACATCTGCACTAATGCTCCCTCACAGACCCTTTTCTACTTCTGGAGTTTCTGCCAAACCAGAGCCTGTTTACACCAGTTTAACCAGAACCAAAGTGGAAGAACTTTACTCCACAGAAGTTAACGAGATTTTAGATTTAGTCCTCAAAGTGTGTGGTGTTCAGGCTCCTTTATAACCTAGAGCGTCTCAAAAATCCCCAATAGGCTATCTTCAGAACGAATGAATGAATGAATGTCAACATTGTGGGATGACAGCAGGAGCTTATATGAAGTCAAGTGGAGGCGGTTCTTTCGCTGTTTCTTCAGGTGCAGCTGCTGTAGTGGTTGTAACTGTAAAGATGGGCATGTGATACTATGTCCAGATCCACTGCTGTCTTTTTTTCTATTGTGGTATTCATCCATCACTTTCTGAAGCTTGTTGATCATTTGATTCACCATTTGTTGTTAATGTTTTTTTGTTTTTTTTTACTTTATTTAAAAACCGCATGTACTAGAGCACTTTTGTGGACATTGTCAACCAGTGTTGTGTTAGAGGTTCTGGTTGGTTTAGGTAGTATGAGAGATCATCTTATTGGTTTACATTCTGATAGAAATGGTTGGTGTTTGCACTGCTATTCACATTGGGAACCAATTTTTTAGAAGAGCAGCGGTTTCACACTCCAGAAGCGCCGGTTCCATGTGGACGAAACGTTACAACAAGTAACACCTGTAGCTGAATCACCTGAACTCGTCCATGTGTGGTTAATAGCTCAGAACAGCAAACCATGCCATGTTCAGACGCTTAAATCTTCTTTCTTCCTCATTCTGATGCACAGTCTTAACTAAAGCAGGTTGTCTTAACCATGTCTACGTGACAAAATACTAGGGGTGGGAAATTTGAATCGAAAAATCGAAAGTCTGGATTTTTTTTTTGCTTCACAATTTTAAAAAACCTTTTTTTTCTTTTCTTTTTTTTTTCTTTTTTCCAAATAAATAAAAATAATCCAGTATAAAAATTGTAATTTTTATTGATCTATTAACTTTTCTTCTCGGGCATTATAGCAACAGACTGATGGTGTGGCTACTGTGTTGTTTTTTCCTGATTGAAATCAAGGAAAATGAAGAGGAAAAAAAAGTTGAATACATTTATTTTGTTTTTAATGTACAAAAGTCAGCAATATAAAAGAATTGTGAGAATCACAATTTAAATCGAATCGGCACCCAAAAAATCTGAATCTCATCGAATCTGCACAAAAGCATATCATCACAGTTCTACTAAATACAATTAGATACTGTTGTGCAATTGGCTGATTAGATTTTTATGTGATCAGCAGTTCAACATGTGGTCCTGATGAAGTGGACTGTGGGTTCATTTAGTTCATATGTAAACACACACATGGTTAAAATCAAGAGTAATGAGTGTATGATGTGCTTTTTTTCAGCCCTGAGTCAGTTGAAGCGAGTCCTGCAGTGAATGAAAAAAACTACAACAACCAGAGCTGTGGGAGTGCACAGAATCATGGGTATCGGGGACTACCATATGCTGTGAGTTCATTTTTCTAATAATCCTCAATTCTGATCTGTATGATATGAAGATATTGTTACTCTGTTAGCAGTTTGAATGTTTTCAAATTAGTGATAAAGTTTAATCTGCCTGAGCTTTCCTTTTTTCCTGATCTTTTCTAATAGCTTGTTCTGTATAAATACAGTGTTAAACGTAAATCTGTGGATTAGTAGTGCTTGTAGTTTCTTGCTTTTGTTATTAACAGCTGTACTGTTTCACATACCTGGTTTTTTGGCCCTCATTTTCATTTGTCTCCATTTTCCGTTTCCCTTTTTGCCTGAACACCCGTTGTTTGAAGATGCAACAGTCTTCCGTTGTGTGTTGTCAGGATCACAACTATGGCGCACCCCCTCCCCCTACCCCACCTGCCTCCCCGCTTTCCCAAACCATCATTCCCCGCATGGATCTCAACAACGTGGTATGCAGCTCCCGCTATCACAGAACCACCGAGGAGAACTCTGCCGACAGCGACAGCTCCTCTGAGGAGGACGGGGCCGTGGCCGCTTGGTGCCACTGCAGCCAGACGCTGGACGGTTTGATCATTAAATGTGACAACTGCAGGTAAGAAACCGATTCTTTATCCCAGACAAGATGAGCTACGGTTTTCCGAGTTAAAACTTTGGTGTCATTTCAGGGAACTGGACCGAAGGAAAGGAGCGGAAGTCCAGCACAGGAAAGCTGAAAATGTCTCAGGTAGAGCTGAACGCCGAATGCAAAATTAAACTGTGGTTTGAAACCAAACAGCTGATCTGTCTGTCTGAAAAATATTTACGTTTCTGAATTATCAGCTGGAGAAAGCAGTGCAACAGAAAGCGGAGATGAAGAGGTGTCGCCTTCCACCGTCTCCTACACTGCCACGCAGCATACGCCCACCAGCATCAAACTCACCGTCAACAGAGTCAAACGAAGCAAGTCGAAAAAGAGGAAGAAGAGCACAGACAAGGCCCGTGGGACCCCAAAGGGAAAAAAAGTTAAGGTATGTAGAGTCTAAATCCGTGCCTGGATGTTTGTTGATGGTGGAAGATCTCGGCTAAAATGCGACCAAACACGGTTAAGACGAGAAACAAAACAGCAGGTAGACAAAAAGATGTGAACAGAATCATGGCTCCACCTGTTCACCACACACACACACACACACAGTATCACTACTGAAAACACACACCTGCAGGTTTCATCATCTTTAACAGAGATTTGTTGATCTGGAAGCAGATCAACTAAAATTCTGCTTTACGTCAGAAAACCATCTGAACTTTACTGTCTGGACTCTAAAATCATATTTTCTGAAAATTTTGTTCCCAGATTCCCTTTGAGAGAATTTTCCCATCAAAAAAGCTACCTGGTTACTTGGATTTGGTTCAACAAAGACACATATCGGTCATTCTGTCTCATAGATTTCACACACATTTATGCACGTTTATGACAGCAGATAAACAAAATGCTTTGTTTCCTTCCTTGGCTTGGAGGTTAAATGGACGGGGCTTAACTCTGCTGAACGCCACCGTTTAAATGAATAAGTTGATAATGAGGCGGTTTACACAGTCTGGAACTGCAGAAAAATAACTGAGTCCTTTTTCCTGTTTTAGTCAGTTGAGACCTTTCTTTTACTGTACTGCTGATCTAAAGATGTTCATGGCCGAGCAGGTGTCAGTCAGAATGACTTCCTCGTCTCAGTAGAGGGATTGATCTTTCTCCACTGTCTTCAGAAAGAAAGGGGAAACTGGGACTGAACACGATGAACATCAGAGCTGATCTGTTTTTGATTTAAGAAACAACTTGAACCCTGAAATCAAAGCTTTTATGACTTGTTGTCAGGCTTGCTTATGGAGAATAGCCCTGCAGTTTTTTTTCTGATGGTTGGACTGTTTCTCCTCTTTCAGGCTTTCAGAGAAGGGTCCAGAAAATCCATGAGGATGAAGGTGAGATTGGAATAAAGTTCTACTTACAGTTCTGTCTCTGTGAAGGTGAGCTGTTTTCACACAATCTTTTGTCTGGTGTAGAACTCCACCACTGAAGCCAGCGTGCTGGATGAGAACACAGCAGAGGGATGGGAGAGCCGGATCCGCCAGTGGACAGACCAGTATGAGGAAGCTCTGGCTAACCAGTACAGCGCCGACATCCAAACACTGCTGCAGCTTCACCGCTCCGCCGGCTCATCTGTCTCCAAGGTGGAGAGCGGCACCACAACGTCCCCCTCCACTGCTCAGATCCAAGCCTCAGTCGACGCCATGGACACCATTAACCGCACAGAGCTGGCGTGTAACAACACGGTGCTGAGCTCGCAGATGCAGGTCCTGAAAGCTCCAAAAATTATATAAAAGAAAGAGTTGTCATGAAGTGGATTCAGCTGTTGAACCTGGTTCTGCTTCAGCTGCTGCGTGACTAATAGTTTGACTTATGTGCCGTTGTAGCTCCAGCTGGGACGGGTAACGCGAGTACAGAAACACAGGAAGATCCTCCGAGCAGCCAAAAACCTGGAGCCAGACACGCTTATCATTGAATACCGGGGGAAGGTCATGCTCAAACAACAGTTTGAAGTCAACGGACACTTCTTTAAAAAGTAAGAAATTCGTCTGTGTTAGCTCGCTGCTACGTGTTAGCAGACAGGTGGCTGTTTTCTGGGTTGTATGTATAATCTTGTCCTAAAAAAGAAAAACAAGCTGAGGCATGTGAGATACAGAATCAAAATAACTTGTTAATTCACCAGGAAAACAGTAGAGAAATTTATGAAAGAAAACATGACTTTAAGGCAGATGATAGCTGCCCAATTTTCATATATTTTTTATTTTGACTGTTTATTTCTCACATGGCAACATAAACCTGGTCAAAACAAATCAGAAGTACATCTTTATGCACCACCGTGCTTCAAAAAGAACAAGAAGAAGAAAAACTTGTAAAAACTTCCCCTTTTTTAAAACATAACGCACCAGCAGATGGTCTGTCAATGACTGGACAACACTTAATGAAATACTCATTTACTGGCTTCCTCCCACCCACAAGACATGCATGTTCGGTTAAATGATCACTTCTCACATGCTTTGGATAAAAGCATCAATAGAACAAACCATAAAACCTGCTTCATCTCCATGGCAACTACCAGAACTTTCATGACTGCCTTTTTATTATGTTTTTTTTCATTGGTTATTGTTTTTTATTTCTTCCCAGGCCTTATCCTTTTGTGCTGTTCTACTCCAAATTCAACGACGTAGAGATGTGTGTCGATGCGAGGACCTTCGGAAACGATGCTCGCTTTATCAGGCGGTCTTGCACACCCAACGCTGAGGTCGGTAGCGGGGCTTTTTGTCTCATTGCCTGCTGCAGTTTTATTTACTTTGGATGACATGTTGCTTTTATTACAAGTCATTTTTGCTGCCTTCACCCCGACAGGTCCGCCACATGATTGCCGAGGGCATGATCCATCTGTGCATCTACGCCACCAGTCAGATCACGAAGGACTCCGAGGTCACCATCGGGTTTGACTATGAGTTTAACAGCTGGTTAGTCCCAACTCTCTCCTTCCACTTCTGACTCTCACTGTCAGAAATTTGACATATTTTATACTCTGTTGTCTCCTTTTTAATCTTTCTTCAGTAATTATAAAGTGGACTGTGCCTGCCATAAGGGAAACCAGAACTGTCCGGTGCAGAAGCACAACCTGAGCCCCATGGAGAACTTGCTGAGTCCCCCCTCTCTGCCGCCTCCTTCCCCCATTGTTGGAGCTGAAACCCGACGGAGAAAAGCCCGGAGGAAAGAGCTGGAGGGCTGCTTGGAACAGCAGCAGGAAAACAAAGATCCACAGGGGAGCAGCGACACAGAGGTCTGTTTAGCTCGGGTTAAAGGTGGCGGGTGTAGGTCTCCATCTGAGATGAGCTGCAACATAAACCGCTTATGTGTGCATTTAGGAGCGACCGCTGGATGACGTTAAGGTGGAGGAGGGACAGGATGCAGAGGTGGATGAAAACGGCCTTGTCGTCTCCAGTAGAAGAGTACGTTTGTTTACAGCTGTAAACAAGTATTTACCTCCTTACAGATACTTTGTTTTTCACGTTTGTCACGTTTCAGTGTTCAATACACCAAAGATCACCCAAGTTAATAAAAAATAAACCGTGATTTTATTTATTGGAGAAATCCAAATCAGTCTAAACGACCTAGTGTGAAAAGAAATTCCACCTAAACCTGAGGACCCGTCGTGGCGGCGGCAGCTGGAGGGAGTGTTGATGAGTTAGCAGTGAGTCAGTTTTCAGTGCAGAACTGCACTGTAAAAAAATCAGCCTTAAAAAAAACAAGAAAAAAATATACAAAAATTAGGTAAATGTTGCTTAAAATAAGATAAATTATCTGCCAACAGAACAAGAAAATTTGGCTTGTCAAGACTTCCCAAAACAAGTAAAAATACTCTTAAAACAAGAGGAATTCTCTGGTATAAAAACTAAGATTTGACTTACCTTTAAAAAAAAATAAGCATATGTGTACGCAAAGATTTTTGATCTTACATAGATTTCAGTTTTTGCAGTGGGTTTAACGCAGCTGCACTGGAGGGCTTTTCGATTTATTTTATTTTTAAAGCTTCTCAGAGGTGGACTTAATGGAGCAAAACCTTGTTTTTGAGCTCAAGGCCAGGACCTGAGGTCCAGACCGCCCTCCCTCAGGGTTTTCTGGTAGAGAGGAGAATTCATGGTTCCATAGATTACAGAAAGTTCAGCAGGTCCTGGTCCAGCAGGACAGCTCCAGACCATCACACCACCTCCATGTCCCAGTGCTCCAACAGGGGACACACACACACACACACACACACACACACACACACACACACACTTTTTAAAAAGTTCCACTATCATCTGGTCAGTCGGGTTATTTTCACCCAAATGTTTTTGGCAAATGTGAGACAGGTGTGTGTGTTGTTTTTAATTGTTGTTGTTTTCCAGTTGAACCATTAATCTTGAGGCACACAAAAAGTTTTAGATGATGATCTTGGTTCTTCTGGGACCTCCTGGATGAGTTGTTATTGAGCTCAGGGAGTAATGTATTTAGAAGGCTCCTCCTGTGAAGGTTCTCCGCTGGTCTACGATTTCTCCATGTTTGTGGGAAGCAACGCTGGGATGTTCAGGAGACTGGAAGCCTTAAAGAGATGACTTTGTCCTCTAAGGCTACGGCCAACATTGTGTTGGTGATGTTGAAGTCAGTTTGTAACCCTGCAGGTCTGGCCAGTGGAACCAAACTCTGCTTTTTCAGGTCTTTGATGTAAAATTAGACTGATCTGAAACATTAAATGTGGACATTTGCTAAATTCTAAAGTATCTGTAAGGGGGTCCAACGTGCTTCTCTGCAGCAGCCATGAATAAAAACACACATTTCTGTAATCTGATGTAGACCTTCAACAGCCTGGAACGGAGGAGGAGAAAAGTTGGAGGCGCTGAAGTTAAGGATGAGATTGTGGAAACGGAGGATGGAGCGGTAAACCCCACTGGGAACACCTCTGTGTCCCATAGTACCGGAGTGGGGATCAGCACAAGACGGACCACCTACATCACGGTCAGACAGGAAACCGTCATGTTTTCTGTTTCTGTGTCGGCGTTGCATCCGTTTTAAACATTCGTTCAATCTTACAGGAGCCCCTTCCTGTTGAGGAGAAGACCATGTCTTCGCCCAACCTTCCTGTCCCGGTCGCTCCCACCAAACCAGCGAGACCCACCAAGCCCCGGCCCAAAAGTCGGATATCTCGATACCGGTCGAGCTCATCGCAGCGCGCTCGGCGGCAGCGGCAGGCACTCGCCCAACAAGCAGCGGCGGCTGCTGCAGCCGTAGCGTTGGCGCAGACGTCAGCAGATCAGGGTGCTGCTCTGAACGAGGAGGGATGTCAGGGTCCGTACGGTGCTGAACATGCCCACGGAGACTGCAGCGTGGGCGGTCACCTCCCGGATGGAGAAGGACAGGCTCTGAATAGCATGAACAGAGGGAACCTGCGCCACCCCAAGACTAAGAAGGTTCATATCTGTACTATTTCATCTGGTTTCTGTGTGAGGTTCGCATGTAATCAACATTTTTCTGTAAATGATCCTCAGTACCTCGTGACTGAGTGGCTGAACGACAAGATTCCTGGAGGGGAGAAGGTCCACCAGGAAGTTCCCGTTGAGCGCCCACTGCGAATTACAACTGACCCCACAGTGCTAGCTACAACCCTCAACATGCTTCCTGGCCTTTCTCACTCGTCCCTCATCTGCACCACACCCAGACACTACATCCGCTTCGGCTCGCCCTTCAACCCTGAGAGGCGCCGGCCCCGCCCCCTCCAGATGGACGGCACCTATGGCTGCTACAAAAAGGTAGGCTGTATGTGTGTATGTATTTATGTTTGTAGACGTTAATAGCCATATCTGCCAGTAAGCCAAGGAAACTTTACGTTTCATTTTCATTCCAGTCATGGAGCAGAGGTGATCATTTCCTGTTTTGTTTTGTAAGTGCTTTAATATGGGGGAGGGGCCTGCAGCCGCACCCTCTCCTCATTTAAAAGTTAACTTTACATACTTTCACCAATATAAAAACAAACATGGAGGAAGACTGTAAAAGACGTGTTTCAGAGCAGGATAATTCACTAAAAGATGACTAGCCAACCCAAACTAATGAGCTTGTTCCTAAAAGAGGGGACATTTCTGTCACATGGATGCAGTTTGGACATGAAAAGACCGATGTGGAACCGACAAAAGACCAGCTCACAGTCCCAACAACGGACTCCGACACAACTAACTCATTTTATCACCTGCACAAGAATCAGGACAAAGAACACAAAAAGTCAACGAGCAAAAGCTGCGTCAAGTGGAGGCGAAAACTCATAATAAACTCTAGATGTAAACACTGCAACAGGCATTTACCCGTAAAACATCATACGGCCATAGTTCCCCCAGATGGAAGGAGATCACTGCTGCCGTTACCAAGCACATCTGACACATAACTGATGACTTGCACAAAATTACACAAACACTTTTATATCGTCAGGTATATCGTTATGGGGATATAAAATGAGTTATATCGTAATATGAGGTTTTCACGGCAGTCTCCAGAAGTTTCCAAAAATACCAGAAAAAGTTGCCAGCTGTTTCACTGGCAGCTTTTTAGGGGGAAAAAAATTACTAGACTGGTCTAAAAATTCACTAAATATAACAGAGCAGCTAAGTTAGCAACACTGTGTTCGCCAAGCTTTGACTTGTGCTTCAGCGTCATCCATGTATCAGGAAATTGTGGACCGATAAATGTTACGTGTTGTTTGTTTGGAATCTCAGATATGTGTCACAGAAAATTCCAGTTCAATCAGAGCAACTTTACAGGATCTGGAAGTTGTTTTAAATGTACCTGGGTGTACATTTCCACATGTAGTAATCCAGACCAGCTAAACTGACTCACATCTTCATACAAACCCAGTCAGATATATCATGCAAGGAAGACATAAATGATAGAGCAAGTTATTCTACTGCCTTGGAAATGTTTTACATGTAAACATAAAACATTGAATTCCGCATAAACAAATTAGGAATTACAGTCAATTTTATTAAGAGTGCAGTTAATATCTTTTCTGTTTTTTTTCATACTGGCCAGATTGGACCTTCTATGTAGGCCAGGTTTGGCCTCGGGCTGTGTGTTTGACCCCGTTGCTTAAATGGGTTCTGCTTTAGAGAGCAGTTCTAAAGACGTTACACAAACCGGACATGAAGAAAACCATTTAACATCTCAAGTTTTCTCTTTTTTTTCTGACTGCTTGCAAAATGAAGGAAGTTTCAGATAATTTAGTGTTCTTGCTGTTGTCTTCATGCAGAGGTGGATCAAACAGGTGGAGGATGAGAGCTGCACGGCCAGTCTGGAGGATGGCACAGAGTCCATCTCCTCCCAACAAAGCACCAGCAGCAGATCCACCCCGAACCCTCTCTGCAGCGGTACGTGCACCATCACCTCCATCCAGCAAAGCTTTCACTCTTCCTGGATGAATGAATAGATGATCAGATCGAGTCTACACAACTGAAAACTGCTGTCCTGTTGACTCTTTACCTGATGAAGATCATGTTATTCTTCTTCTTTGGTTTTCAAATCTTTTTTTTTTTTTCTTCTTCTTTTTTCAAACACAGAAATCAACGCTCCGTTCAAAAAGAGGCACCTTAAGTATCTGACCGAGATGATGCCATCGGCGTCGGACCACCTTCTTCACCCGTTGTCACCAATCACCCCACCGCTCCCCGAGGACAACCTCCACCCGCTGCTCCACACACCCGGTGGCTCCCTGCTGCCCAACGGTCTGGTCTACTCCCCGATGCCCTCACTGCCCACCAGCCGCTGCAACACACCGTTTCTGTTTGAAGTAAGAACATCAGGAATATTCCTACAGCTTGTTACCCATGTCCAGATTCAGACACCCCCGTCATCAGAGTCATTACAACAGAAATGATGAAATCTTTATTTGTTTTAGACTCAAAGTCCATAAAATGACAAACAACCCGACCGAACTGGAGTCCATAAAAGCAGATACAGAGCTGTGCTTGATGCTACTCTGCTCAGATCTTAAAAAGGACTAAAATTAGGTCATTTTGTGAGCTCACGAGTCTCATTACGAATTTACAAAGTTTAATTTCAGAGCGTTTAATGTGCGCACATTATTCTGCATAAACCTCAGGCTGGTCCCTTGCTGGGCCGGCCTGAGGTTATTTATTATTACATCAGGATTCGTTATTGAATCCTGATGTAATAAAGCAGAAGCCTGCTGGTAGATATTAAATCTGTGGGTTAATAAGAAGTTATATTAATACATTTATCAGAGGCCATTCCTTCTGTTCAGTCCCGTGACTTTTGGGGCTCGCATACTTCCAGCGAATGAAGTCATGGTGAGATGTTGTCTCAGTATTTCCACAGTTTAGTTGTGCAGCTACAGACCCCTTAAAAAGCTACTCTGTGATGTCATCCTTCTACGTTGTCCAGAAAAGATTTAATCCCTGAATCAGAGAAAGTCGGCAAGTTCCTGTTTCTGGAACTATCTGCTGCTTCAGAGCAGCTTCTACATGACAAAGTAACACGGAAGATCTTGGAAGTCTAGAACTTCCTGGTGTGTTTGGGTGGAAGCAGTTGGCATTAACTCCCTTTACACACCAGGACCGATGTGGAGAAACGACATGAAAGTGTGAATTTCGCTGGGTTCATCATGTTCTAGGAAAGAGAGGAGAACTTTGGGAGTTTCACTGTTTAATCCGGGATCTGAAGCTGGACTGCGGTCGCTTCAGGACAGACTTTAGGATGTCTGTGGGACAGTTGGAGGATCTGCTTTAGCAGCGAGCTGCTCGCTTTAAGAAGCAGTGAAGAAATAATAAAGATGCTCGCCCATGATTATACGAAGTCTGAATGAAATGGCAGCAAAACCAGTCGCAATCAGTCAGTCAACACGCCGGCTCTGATTGGTCGATTTATATATCTGTCAGAAGCAAATGTTTGAAAAAAAAAAAACCTCTCAATTAAAAAAAATAAACTTACAAAATTGCTGGACTGAATTTCTTTGCCGATGTGAATGTAGCCCTTGATGTTACACTGATCCAATAAAAAATATACACAGAGTAGGCGTGTGAAGGACCTGCAGCCGTACCTCGTCTATTTCGACTTTTCTCATACAGCAAAACACTCCAGACCAGTGATCCTCACTGTTAATTCAACAACAGCCGCACTCAGTATATTAATAAGACATGAGTAGAGCTACTTTATAAAAAAACAAAGCCACACTACGTATCCTGCTACGTTGCCAAATCAGTAACATTCAGCTTTTTAGCAAGGAATGGTTATCCTAAATATTGCACGGAGTGATGGCATTCTTATGCAACAGTATATGGTGAAAATACAATAATGCCTCCAGAATGTGGGTGTTTCTGTTTCAATACATATACGCAGCTACTGACGGAGCAGCTGTTTGACGGAGTTCGGTGCAGCAGAAATCAGCCAAAACTGGCAACTCTGACAGGGTCAGTTATGGCTGTTAGGACAGCAGAGTTTCTGCAAGCAGTCTGCAGCTCTAGTTTGTGGAGAGAACTGCAGCATTGAGGATCATTATGACTTGTTTATAGAGCATTTTCAGAAATTCAGCGGCTGCTTCACGAGACACAAGGCAAGAGTCAGTGAAGCGCATGCAATGAGGAACACTGTCGTAGAAAGATGTTCTGAATTTATTATTGATAATATGTTGAAAAGATTTTTATTTTTAATCTTTGAACACAGTTTTAAGATTTGTTTAAAAAAAAAAAAAAAAAAAAAAAAAAAGTGAAACAAAGGGCATCTAATCAACTTAATGATCAGTTTGGCCAAAGTGTAAATTCTGTTTGTATCTCACTGATCCGATCAGAACCGTTTACATGAAGTCTGGAACGCTGACTGTGTGTAGATTAGATTAGTTAAACTTTATTCATCCCCAAGGGGAAATTCAAGGTTCAAGAACAACTCGTTCAAGATTTAAAAAACATTTAACATTATGCACAGGTCACAGGTCAGAGTAGCCTTAGGCCTCTCAGCCAGACACCAGATAAGAGCAGAAGTACATTAGGATCTAGGATGGAGGGCTAAAAAAACAGCACCACCAGACTGTGCCTCATGGGGGCGCAGTCTGCAGAGACAAAACAAACACCTCATATGTACATAAGCACAAATTCAGACAATAGGCAACACACAGTCCAGGAGGCGGTGAGTCAAGGGTACGGCCAGATGCCACAGTCCATGTGACGGCGGGGAGGGTGTTGCACAGAGCGTCAGCGAACATCCCATTCCTTTCTCAGGGGGTTGCATCCATGATGTAAAAGTTTAAGGAATTAGAGGTGTACAGCGAGGCTCTGCTGACGGGACAAAGTTGCAGGGGAAGAAAGGAGCAAAGAGAAAAGCGTCCGCTGGGAGCTAGAGAGAAACATACAACTTGTGTTGTACTAGTTTATTCTTTTGTTGTTTAATATTTTTATAGTTACTCCTCAGTTTGCTCCTTTTTGTCTTGTTTTCACTCTTTTTCTTGTCTTTCGTTGTAAAATCCTGCTATTTGCTGTAACTTAATTTCTTTGCAAATTCTTGTTTTGTTAATAAAAGTTTGGAGAAAACATTTAGTGAACCAACACAGAGTTAAATTCAATCTAAGCTTTATAAAGGACACAGAATCCAGGTCCATAGAAATAGAACAAATCAAATCAAATGGTGAAAAATAAAATGGTAGATACAGTAAAAGAAGTGCAATGCAAGAAGAATTACAAATATAGGCAGGAGTGCCAGTTTTTTCCAGATATTAGATGTGAACCTGACAGAGCTTATCCTAGGACAGACCAGAGCTTGTACTATAATATCATTCACTAGTTTCAGAGCTCTGCAGATGAATGCATCAGTACAATGTCTGACAACAGCAGCACAAGATCTGACATTATTGCTCACAAACATCTGACTGGCACTGCTGAAATAATCCTCAGCTGTAAAATACTACGTTTGTTTACCTGATGCTCACCTGAACACAGAACCATGAACAGAATAACGTGAAGCACCCGTCGGGGTCCAGAGCTGCTTCAGAATAACTTCGTTCATCACAGATTTACCGTCCCAACAATAAAACTAGACTTCAGGCACCAAAGCTCACCGTCTTAACTGAAGTCTTTGGTGTTTTCTGCAGAACATATCGTCTCCTGAGGCGTCTCCTGTCCACCGCCCAGAGTCCATCTCTCCAGAGGTAGGCTCCCATTCCCGTGTTTCAATCATCCTGTTGCTGCTTTGTCTCAGACGTCCACTTCTAAGTGTCCTCTCTCTTTCCTCCCCAGCCATGTCTCCAGGTTGACTTTGATGCCTCTCGGCCTCAGTTCCCGGACCTGTCGCTCCCCTCCAGCCTGGAGAGCCCGGTGGCCATGACCTCAGATGACTTTTCCCTTCCTGGAGTTGCTTCAGGCCAAGATTCCCAGGTGTCATGTCCTTCCTCAGACTCCCAAAACAGGGAACAGGCCTTCAGGACAGAGTTCAACCTCATATACACCTGCTCCCCCCTGAACGCAAACCTGGGGAACCCTGTGACCAGCGACCGGCGCCTCTCCCAGCTGGATGGCGGCTTCTCTCCTGCAGAATCATTGCACAGCTCCATCAGTGGCCAGGGACTGGTTGGAGATGTGGGCTCTGGCTCCATGTCGCCTTACGGGGAGCCTCATTATGGGGCGGGCTACCCAGACAGTAGTACTCCCCCCCACATCAGTAACCCACCACAGAAGAAGAAGGCAAGTTCTCTAAATCTCATTAACTAAGGGAAGGTTTTTGGATAGTTTAAAGCGGGAGTGTCAAACATACGGCCCAGGAACCAGAACCAGGTCCGGTCTGACCTGCAGCTTGAATTTAATAAATATGAAAATAACGTTGAAGATATTAGCTGTAATGTTCCAGGAAAGGTTACAGTAGGCGCCAGTTTGTCCAGTCAGGTTTCATTTTTATGTTAAAACATTTCTAATGACTGGATGACTGGTTCTGTCTTTCTGACTCAGTGCATCTGACTTTAGTTCGTATGGCGAGTCAGTTCAGGTGGTCAGGATTACTATGCGCATGTGCACATGTACACGTGTGTACATTTATAATCTAAACATATTGAAAGGTTGCTCTGATCATACTGGAAATACTGGACTTTTCACTTCCAGCTAACTGGTTTTAAAAGTTTTATCTACCAAAAATTTCCAGATCCACTGTAATCCACAAATTATGTTCAGATTTATGTATATTAGTTCAATAAGTACATAAATAAAAGGTTATTTATCATATATTTTATAGTTGTGTAAAATTCTATAAATTTCTAATTTTTTAAAATTATTTGTTAAATGTCTGTATATTTTTATATATGTATATATATAAATGAATTAAAACTTTAAAGTATAATTGTAATATTTTGTTTTCTATAAGTACAATAATATGATCTTGCAAACAAAAGATAAGATGTAATGTAAGATTAGAAAATAAACATAAAAATCTGTATATAAATTATTGTATAAATGATCAAATTTAATACATCTATATTTGAAAGTAAGAATAAATTTGTATTATATAAAATAAATGAAAATATTATATCTCAAATAAAATATTTAAAATATGAAATTAAATTAAAAAATACTTTATTAATCCCCAAAGGGAAATTGAATAGTATAAAATAATAATATAATATAATAATAATCAATAATATAAAATACAGAATGAATGTGGAACTGACACAATGTAAAAGTCTATAATGTGCTTCTTTGCACTAAAACAAAGTATAAAGCATTTAATTTTATATAATTAGTAGGTTATTATGTTATTTTACTGAATTGGCCCACTGGGGACCAGATCATCCTGAACCAAAATGCGTTTGACACTCCTGCTTTCACGTTTTACTGTGCGTGCTTTGTGCAAACTTTCCTTTTCCTCCGTCCTTCCTGTTGACTGTCTGCTCCCGTTACAGCAGACATCTAGACGAAACCTTTTTACATTTGTAAATCTGTAGTTTTAACCCTTCCTCCTTCCCCTTCCTCTTCCTTAGTCCCCCTTACTCTCCCTCGATGCTCCTTGACACTCTTTGCCAAGTCTCTCTTCCACTTTTCTTCCAAGGCAGAGGGCCAACCAGCATACCATTAGTCTGCTGACAGGAAAGGCAGATTACCAGCCTATAGCTGTAAGAAGTCAAAATATGGTGAATATGCTCCCTACAACTACGTCTCTAGAAGTGTGCATGTCAGTATTGTTTCTTTGCATCTGCATACAACTCCCACCCCCATGCTCCGACAACGTCGCCCCCCTCCTCCCTCCTCCAAACCTGCATCCAGTTGTGAGCCTTTAGTTTGAGAAGGACTTTAAGTTATTAAGTCATCTCAGTCCAACTCATTTAAGTGTGTAAAGGTTCATCCATTGCCTTCAGCTCAGCAGGCCAATGGTCCATGAATGTCATGATGGTGTCGTGGATGATGCAGAGTTCCCCCCCCTCTGCTGTAGGCAGGATGCTTCTGTCTTGTTTACAAAAAGCAACGACAGCAGGGGGGGAAGGCTTTTTTATTTTTTTTTAATAACCTTTTAAATCATCACAGAATTTTTTCAGTATTTAGTCATAAACTTTTAGACGGGAGATAGTCTGTGTCTCATCAGAGATGGAGAGGATGTTTCGAGTCAAACCAAGTGTTTGTTTTCTGATATCGGTGTTTGTTTTTACCTCCAGCTGTGCAGCAGATAAATGTGTGTGTCGCAGGTCATATGGAGAGTGAAACCAGATTTTCTGCTGAAAAGTTGACCCGTGGAGTCTGTTTTTAACCTCATTTAAACGTCTTTCAGACGTCCAACATAATCTGGATGCTTGAAGTGTTTTTGCTGATGGCACGGCGCTGCTGATGTGTACAGATCATTGTCGACACGCCTGACCGACAGCGGTCATGTGATCGGACAGGTTGGTGATTGATCTGACAGATGATCAGCTGATAGAATTCACATAGATCCTGTCAGAGGCTGCGTTCTCCACACCTCTGGGCTGTTTTTCTGTGTTCCTTCCTTTCCAACAGCTCCGGTCCACCATCGCTCTGTCATCTGCAAACTGGATTTTTCCGCCTTCTCTCACCTGACGACGGTTAAATCCTTGTGAGCGGAAAACCAGTTTTTTCTGTTCAGCTCAAATTAGACGTCAAACCAGTCGCATTTCCTGGTGCTTCCATGCAGCAGTGAGCCGTCGGCAGGCTGAAACGAGTTGTCGTGGTGACGTAAGGTGTTGTGAGGAGTGTGACCTGAGTTACGCCATACTTAACGAACCGTCTCACAGAAACAGCAGATTTAATAATAAATGCCAGCAGTTTATCAGGCTTCTCGTCCAGGTTGGTTTTACGTCCGCTGGACCAGTTTCTCCTGGAAGACTCCACTTCTTACCGGTGGAGTTTCAGGCTAATTACTGGGTAATTCCCTGTCTAATGAAAATGAGGCTCTAGCCAGAAACACACCTCTGTCTGACATTTAGGAAGGTTTTTTTTTTCCATCTTAGCTGCTCAGATTAAAACCCAGTTTGAGCTTTAGTTCTGAATTAGTTAAAAATTGTCATCTGACGTTCTGACTGAGGCAGAGGGGGGAAAAAAAAAGAGTTAACCAGCTGTTCAGTTTTAACTTTACTGTGCCAACTTGTCACAGTTATCTCAAATAACCAGTCCAGTTCATCATGTTCCAGTTATAGTCTGATAGACGTGTTTGAAGACAGTTCTTGACACATCGGGCTGGCAGAACTTTATTTTTTGCGGGGCTCCGAGAAGTATCGTGTGATTGGTCGAATATTTGAGGTAGGTTGCTGCTTCCGGGTTTTTACTGTTGCAGGTAAAACTGATTGTTTTGATAAACAGCTGATCAAGGTGGTGAGAAAGTACGAACATTTTTACACGTGGCATTAAAACACTCGGACCCAGCCGCGTGCACAACCTAGGGCTGCTTGATTATGACAAAAATTATAATCACGATTATTTTGACTGAAATTGAGATCTCGATTATTTAACACAATTATCCAGTATTTTTAAACAACGCTGTGTGTCGTGTGGTTCTCGACTCCACGTCGTGCATTATAATTCAATTCAACTTTATTTGTATCGCGCCACTTCACAACAATGTTGTCACAGGGCGCTTTACATAAACGAATCAACATACACATCATTTCGAGCCAATTCATACATATCCTATAATAGAAACCAACTGATTGCATCGAGTCATGACTTCGATCCAATCCCCCATCCTGAGCTGCACGCGGCGACATCTGTGAGGCCTCCTGGTCGTTCCAGGGAGTTTTCACCATGTCTCAAAATGCAATCTTCAGAGAACGGTGCCTAAATGAATTTTTCCTTTGGGATTGTTGAAGGTTAGAGGCATTTTTAGCTTTAGGACACGTCAGGTAACACTCCTGGATTCCTGAATGTTATTAATGGATTGTTAAAAGCAGCTGTGTGTATATTTTAGATCAGGGACCTTGTTTATAGTCTCATGTTAACATGCGATGACCAAACGCAGAAAGCTGTAGAGTTAAATTCATCCTGATTATGAGGAAAATAAAAATCCCTGCCTGCTAATCAATTCAACTTTATTTGTAAAGCGCCACTTCACAACAATGTTGTCACAGGAAACTTTACATACACATAATTTCAAGCCAATCCATACATATCCTATAATAGAAACCAACTGATTGCATTGAGTCATGACTTCAATCCAATCTCCCATCCTGAGCTGCACGCGGCGACAGTGGGAAGGAAAAAACTCCCCTTTAACAGGAAGAAAACCTCCGGCAGAACCCGGCTCAGGGAGGGTTATACTGCCTCGACTGGTTGGGGTGGAGATGACAATAAAGACAGACCAACGTGTACAACTGCACTTATTCAGGAAGACCTGTGGGGAAAAAAGGAGATGCAATATTGGCATATATTTATACATTAATATATTGGAGAAATAGTGAGGTACTTCTCAGTGCATCAGGTAACATCCCCATTGCTACATAAGTAATGGTTGGCTAGACTACCCATAACCATCTAATGCACAGTTCAGAGTTGTTTAATCCGCTTTTACTGCTTATAGAGGAACTATTTTATGTTGGTCTCGATGTACGTTTTATGCCAAACAACCACTGTCAGGCTGCAGCGCGTTTCTCTCATTCACCTGTTAAAAGGTGAATGAGAGAAACGCTGTTAAAAGACGGCTGATCTGAACCAGCTGATTAACGTGTTGCTATGGTAACGCCCCGTAATGGAGGGATATTACAGTGATTTAACTCACCGAACTATGTATAGGAAAATAATGCGGCCAGTTCTCACTGACAATGGTATAAACTATGTTTAGGTGAACTTCCACAACCTGCTGCAGTTCTTCTACATTGACCTGCAGCCGGAGCCGACTGAGACCGGCCGCCTGGGAGTGCTTTAGGACGGGAGAGGCTCCCGCTGCTCCTTCCTTACAGTAACTGCAGAACAATATGTGCCTTCAAGTCAGTCGCCAAAACACCAGAAAAGTCTCTAATAACTCCAGTAAAAGCTGCTAGATTTGTCGCTTTTAACAAAAAAAGTCACCAGATTTAGTGAGAAAGTCGGCAAGTTGGCAACAGTGTCTGAATGAAACCAAAGCGGCTGTGGGAGGAGTTTACAGCACAGCACTGCAATGCCAGAGACGCTCGATTAGCAGCTGAAGACAGCAGGAGAGGAAACTGCAAAGAGAAAAATAATTGCACCCTTTTTTTTTTTATGATTGTTGAAAACCCAGATCGTAGTTGAGATTAAAATCCGATTAATCGCTCAGCCGCGTGCACAACCCGCCCTGCCGCGGACAAAGTTGCTCGTTAAATATGAAACTATAAAAGCACTCGGAGAGCGCAAACCTCCACCAAGGCCTTTAAAAAGTTCCTGGAAACGGTGATCTGGATCATCACCAAAATTTAATCAGTTCTTCATTTTCACATTTCCATCAACTCTTGAAATTTTGATAAGTCTGTCTGTAACCTTTTGAGTTATCTTGAGCACAAAGAGGCCGAGAAAAAAACAACCTCCTTGGCGGAGGTAACAACCGAGTTCATTGCACATTAAGAGCAGGCCTCGGCCCCTGCAGTGATCCCTCCCCGCTGCAGACCTGCTTCTCGTGGTGTATGTATGGACCTGACAAAAAGGTTTTTTCTTGTTCTTGCAGCCTCGAGAACAAGAACTCAGTTCTTGCTTCTCGTGGAGGATGGAACGAGCTTTAGAGCTGTCAGACTGGTCAGTTTTCTGGCGTCAGTGCGGACCAACAAACGTTTCTTCCCTCCAAAAGTGCACATCGTTTGTTTTTGTTTTTGTTTTGACAAACCATAGCCAGGATCGCGGATTTTTGACGACCTGTGGTCATGTCCGTCGCCATGACAGCACCTCAGATTCCGAGGTTCAGCCACGAACCATCCATGTCCTTATCTGACCGTGTGTTTGACCATCCCACCACCCCCTTCCTTTCATGTACCCCCCCCATCCGTTTCCCTCTCCGTCATGAAACTGGGACGGCGCTCTCATGCTCATCGTTACTGGTGGAGGTGTGTGTCTGTGTTCTGTGTGGTTGTGCCTGAACGTCGACGTGTTGGCGTGGTTGCATCATGGTGTGGTGCATCCGCTGTTGCCTGCAGTTGCCGTTTGTTTCTAACACGACGAGCTGCGGTCGTATCCGGACATGGAGTGGCGTTTAACGGTTTACTGTAAAATGATTCGGTGCTGAAAGCTGTTTCCAGGTGAGAAACGCGTGGCGTGGTGCATGTGGCCTGCCCATCACTCAACATGGTGAATGACATCAGAGCGAATGACGCCAAGTGTGCCGCCTCATCGGCAGCAGGCATCTAACAGGCCCCTCCCCCTTTTCAGGTGTCTTTGCTGGAATACCGGAAGAGGAAGCAGGGAAGCGGACGTGAGTCTGAGGCAGCCAGCGGCACCGTTAGCAGCGCCCCTCATGCCCGGCCGAGCCCCCGCTACAGCAAGGACTCCCCTCACCCCCACCAACAGATGCAGCCCCCTGTCTCCCCCCACAGCATCCCTTCCTCCATCCCTCACATAGAAGAAGTCAGTCCTCCAGACCAGCACGGCCTGGCAGTGAAACCCAAACACCAGGACAGCAACAACCAGTGGTGAGCGCACCCCCCACCCCACCCCCCAGTGGATGCTACATTTAGTTGATGTTTTTTTTTTTCCTTCATGCATTTTGAAACGCTCACCAGAGGTTAACATGCATGTTTGTGCCTTTTCCAAGGATGGTCCCCACGACGGTGGAGCGTCTGAGGGAAGGCCAGGGGGTGCTGGAGCGGGTGCTCAGGAGCATCAAGATGGAGCGGGTCTACAAACGGAGCGATGGCTCCACAGATCGAGAGTCTGGTATGAGTTTCCGTCTGAACACGCAGCGTCTTTCAGAGCTCTGGTTTCTGATCGGGTTTCTGGTTTCAGATGCAGATCGTTACGAGATGCAGGCAGCCGCTTCTTCCACCAGGAGTCCCCACAGATACAGCCCCCCCACCTACTCACACCAGGTGGGCTCTGCAGAGGTTTTCATGTTTTTCACTGTTTGTATTAAAGCATCTGTGGAGACCATGAAGGAGACCAGTTGCATCTAGACGAGGAAGTCTATTTTGATTTTAATAATCCAGATGTGTTTATGAATACTCGATTACTTCTGTTGGTAAACAAACCCAATCTACAGAAGTTCCCGCAGAATCTATTACAGCATGTCTGTAGACTGATCTTCCAAACATCCCAGTCTTGTATTATTAATATTATTATTATTATTAATATCACAGTAGAACATGGCTACATGGGGACAGAATCACAGCGGTGGGATTTATGGGGTGTGTGTGTGTGTGTGTGTGTGTGTGTGTGTGTGTGAGAGAGAGAGAGACACTGATCACCTGTCATTTCCTCAGCAGACCTCCAGCTCTCCATTCCGAGAATCCATCAGTCCTTCATCTGGACAGACCTTCTACCCTCGCGTCTCCTCGTCCTCCCTTCCAGGACTGTCCCATGACCTCCCCCAGACCTCCTACTCCAGTCCCACCCACTCCTCCTCGTCCTCCTCCTCAGACTCCCGGCAGCCGGTGGGCTCGCTACACCAGCAGAGCAGCGGTAACGCAGACGGCGGTCCCGGCTACGGCAGCAG
This sequence comes from Telmatherina bonti, assembly GCF_933228915.1. Taxonomy (NCBI): domain Eukaryota; kingdom Metazoa; phylum Chordata; class Actinopteri; order Atheriniformes; family Telmatherinidae; genus Telmatherina; species Telmatherina bonti. The sequence continues at coordinate 10,619,692 of NC_136624.1, forward strand.
CCACTTGAAAGCAAACCTTCTGCACAACAGCAGCAGCTTGGTGGGGGGTCCTACCGCAGGGGCCAAGGCCCCAGGCCAGACTAAGACAGACTCGGGTGCTCCGCCCCCCAGAGGGGCTCCGCAGCAGACGTCTCGCAGTCTGAAGTCAGGCAGTCCGGGTCAGGCAGGGCTGCAGGCCAGCTCCAGGCTCTCGTCAGCCTCTGGATCCACACACTACTCACAGAGGGGGGGGGGACTCAGCCAGTTCCAGCACGCCCCCCTGCCGGGGCCTGGAGTACGGACACAGTCAGGAAGCTTTTAGGACCTCGTTCAAGTGTGTGTGTGTGTGTGTGTGTGTGTGTGTGTCTGTGTGTGCGTGTGTGTGTGTGTGTGTGTGTGTGTGTCTGTGTGTGCGTGCGTGTGTGTGTGTGTGTAAGGGGGGCGGGGTCTGATGTACAGACTGATGAGGAGCAAGAACTGTTTTCTTTTCAGCTTTTTCTTTTACTTTCAGAAAAACGACCACAGATTAATCATCATTACAGAGTCAGTAAGGGGGGGGGAGGGGGTTGGGTCGGGGGGGGGGGTCAACAGGAGAAAAAATGCAGGTAATCACATGTAACTTGAAATTTACCCCCCACCCCCTCCTCTGTGTGAGTAAGCAGCAGACCCCCTGCTGCCGTACCTGAAAGAAGGTTATTTTTGTTGGGGTGGGGGGCGCTCGGTGCTGCAGGAAATAAGTGAGGGGAAGGGGGGGAGTGGGATCATTCCATGTGTTCATTAGCTTCCAGGTCAGTCTCCAGGCGGTTGCCATCTCCCCCCCCCCCCCGGGCCCGTTTCCCTGCAGGACCCCTCTGTAGAACTCTGATGTACGCGAGACTTTCAGGTCTCCGTGCATGGTGCTGCAAACTTTTCATTTTCCCCGAGAAATCTGCGTCGCCATCCCAGTCAGATGGACGTAAACATGGGACGTCTGGCTGTCCCGGTTTTCCCTGACAGATCCGAGTCCCACACAGGGGGGGGGGGGGGCCGGAGGCGGGCGTCTGATTGTTGACGAAACAAAGCTGCTACGTTCTCCTCTTCCTCCGTATGCTGGTTTCATTCAGTTTCTCTGTTTTGTTCTTTTAAACTGACCCATAAGAAAGAGGCGGTGGTCTCTCAGACTCATCATCATCAATACCTTCACACACACCCCCACCCCAACCCCAACCCCCCAAAAAAACAACAACAACAAAAAACCCTCTGCTTCTTTTCAGACTCTGATTCAGGACCAGATGTGGATAAAAATGCTGCATTTATGTAGAAAACTTTGAGGAGCAAGGGGACCGGTCAGGAGGGGCCCCACCCGCCACTACAACCCCCCCCCCCCCCACACACACACACACACACACACACACACTGACACTGACAAGAGAGTACTCATATTACATGAATGTTTGATAGAATAAAGATAAAAAGTTCTGACCCAAAATTAACCAGCACCTTAAAAACAAAAGACATACAACCTAAAAGACACAATAGGACTTTATGTATGATTATGTGTACTTGTATAGAAAGAATGTGATAGACTTGTATGGAGAAAATATAGTACACTGAATTTATCGCATGGTATTTGTTTGTAGGCTCTGAGTGACCAGCTTTTGTCGGACGGTTTGATGATCATTGAGTCTGTTCCTGGGTTCCTTCAAAAACCACACACGTTCTTTTTGTTGTTTTTGTAAGGATTGTTCTGTTGGTTTTGTTCTTTTTTTTTCTTTTCCACAGATCATAGTAGTAACTATTTCAATTGTTCTCTAAGAGATTTAAGAAGCAAGAGATGTAATGCATTTTGATAATAAAATAATCATGATGGTAAATGTTTTGGACAACTCGTCATTTGAAAGGTTTTCGTGTCGATCCAAGCAGGAAGATCAGCTTTAGAAAATGATCCACGTGTTCTTAATCACTCACAGTCCACTTGTTCAACGTCCTGTTAAAACAAACATTTAATCAGCCAATCACGTGGCAGCATATGTAGTCACATAGACATGATGAAGATGCCTTGCTGAAATTCAAACTGAGGATGAGGAAGAAGGGAGGTTTAAGTGGCTTTTAACATGTCATGTTGTTGGTGTTTACTGGGATTTTCACACACAACCATCTCCAGTGTTTCCAGAGAAGATCTGAAGAAGACAAAATATCCAGTAAGCAGCAGTTGTCTGGACCTGAGGAGAATGGGCAGACTGGTTGGAGATGACAGAAAGGCAACAGGAAGTCAAACAAGCACTAGTTAAACCAGATATGCAGAATAGTCCATACTAACAGCTGCTGCTGCAGTGAACATGGTGAAGATACGACACGCTCATACAAAGTAACGCAAATTTACCAAGAAGATTTGCAAATAATTGAATTAAAAACAGTAGAATTAGTTAAATGAATTGTAAATTTACTGTATGTTCAAATAGGACTGAGTGCTGCCAGGTGTCGCAGGGAGCTCAGCGTTTATTTGGCTGAATTAATTTCTCCAAAAGTAAACTTTAAAAATAAAAAAATTTGGAGTTTAACTGGTTTCTAAACTCACAGAAGACACGTGTGACAGACAAGTGATCAACATAGATCCGACGTGATCAAACAATGTCAAACTCCACTGATGATGTCACGCTCCACTGTGAGATCAACTGATCTGATCGCTGTGCGTGATTACGTCACAGTGGGGTGTGATGTCGTCCCTGATCTTCCGATGCTGGTATAGAATCCGTGTTGCAGCGTTTTATTGGCTACTAATCTGAGGTTTTACATGATCTGGTTCCCTCTGAACGGCTTTACATGTCCCTGCTGGATGCTTCTTTTTCTCTGGAGCTAAATACGTTTATCTTCTTCTACAATACAAAACAGATCAACAGGGAGCTGCAGTCATGCTGGGACTTATGGGAATGTGTGTGAAAGTAACGTCACATCAGAGTCTCTCCTACTGGCTGGAAGTTGTGTCCAGCTGCAGATAGGACTGGTCTGACTGGAGCTGCCTTACGTTTTCTAAAGGATCTTCAGTTGTTTTTGCTATTTGATATCAGATTATCAAAGAAATTCTCCCTTTAAGAGAAAGTAACAAAGGTCTATACTTGATCCCGTTATTTACTGCTCTCATTTCTGCTGTGTTTATTTATTGGTTGTTGAACTTTTTTATGCAGCATTTTCCTTCACAGGATTGTTAAATTATATTTCTACATTACTTTGTGCTTTCGCAAGTCAGCTTCACACAGTGGTGTAGTGGTCCCTCAAGAAGTGGGAATACTCTCAATTTTTTCCCTTTTTAAAAAACAAAAAGTAACCCAGAAAACCACGGTTTCAGAAAAAGTTAAATGTAAGACCACTCAGTTTAGTTTACCCAAGAATCCATCAGTATATTTGGTTCTTGTCACATAATTTCTTCTCTTCGGTTTCAGGGTGGAATTTGAAAAGGCTAAACCAATACTGGCACACAGACTAGTGAGAGACAGGTTCATAGACATATATACATATATCTTTATTATGTCTATCTTCAGTCTAAAGTTAATACAGCTGATGGCTAACTGGACCAGTGTAGCTTAGGTAACCTAAGCTAAGTTGCTGGTTGATGTACATATTTGTTTTGGGGCACTGGTAATTGTAAATGCAGCATCACAGACAAAGCCAGAATATCCAATGGGAATTATGGGCACAGGCCTGTAAAGTAACCAAATGTCCACACAAGGCTTCTAATTAATGTGAAAAGGCTTTACTGCAAGGCTCAGTGTCAGTACACGCCATTAGCAGAAGCAACAACATGCGCGCATTACCATAGAGACGCCCAACAGTTATACTTTACGGCACGTAAATCAGTTGTCGTCAAATCACATATGACAAGGCCCACGCCCATGTGGGGCCCACGTAGGGCTAACACCAGCAGTTTGGACAGGAAACAAAATGTACAGAAAACCCAGATAGTTACACCGCTACCAATAGTGTATTGCTATTGGTACCATTGGCTGAGAGATATTAGAAATGTCGTTTCACAGTGTATCATTCACAATTTTCACAATGTTGCTGTGGGGAAGGGGGCCCCTGGAACACTCTGGGCCCAGGGGCCTGTGCACTTTTAATCCGGCCCTGATCACAGAGGGTTTAGAAGTGGATATAATCTATGTTGACTGAAAAATAAGTAGCTATAATACCCGCGTATACCCTGGACTACACCACTGGCTTCACACGTAATTTTTCAAATAAACTTTTTTTTTTTTTTTTTAATAAATAAAAGTGAACTTGACTGAGTGGCTGACTTCAAACAGCAAAAAAAGTCTTTGTTTCTCCTCAGAGATGGAGAAAAATAAACTATTTTACCGTGACTTCTAAAGGTACGAGCTGTTTCTATAAATGCTCAAACGAGTGTTATTGAATGCAAATGATCGTAAGCATGGTTACTTAGAAACGTCAGAACAATATTAATACGTCAAAAAACACGTTTATTGACAAATATTTTTCCACACAGTCACTGCAGCTATAATTTGTCAGCACGACAAAGTATAAGATCATGAAATTGACTTATTTTCTTTCTGCGTTTTAACTTTAGGTTTTACCGTAATAAACAAACGCGCAAACAGATTTACCCCGCGAGTTAAGGGCGGCTAGCTTGACTTCGTGAAAACTTAGTGACATGTATAGGTTTAACGGTCGGTAAAACAGCATGCCTATTAAACCGATCCCCTAACCTTAACCCCCAAAAGACATAACAATACTTTAATGTCAGTAAATCGTGATATGTTTCATTTCGCCACATTCAGTTGTACGCATGAACGCATGCGCATTAAGCAAAGGTGTGCTATTCTGATGGGTATGCCAAAATCGACACAACACCGGCCCACTTGACCGCAGGTCGTCACACCTGCTATCATCTTCTAATTTTATTCACCTGTTCCTCTTTCAGTTTTGTTCTCCTCAGGGTTCATTTCCCCTTTAGGTTGTTGCCGGATCGACTTTCTTGTTTCTCCAGCATCTGTTTGCGTCTGAGTTTGTGGGGTTTTTTTTTTTTTTGTGGTTTTCCTGCCTGTGGAGCATCTTTGTGTTAATAAAACCTCTGTCCTCCACATCCACATGCCTCCTGTGTCAAAAGCTGCCCTGCCTCCTTCAGGAGCAGAAACGCCCCTTCCCTACTGCAGCTTGTGAAAAGTGAGAATGATACACTGTGAAACATTTCTAACATCTCTCAGCCAATGGTACCAGTAGCTAGACACTTGACACTATGGTGTATCAATCTGGCTTTTATGTACATTTTGTTTGATGTCCAAAATACTGGTGTTTGCCCGTCATGGGCCCCAGGGCCTGTGCCCATAATGCCCATTGGATAATCCAGCCTTGCATGTATGAAATATGGCGAAATTATACATATGCAAGGATGTTTGGGGGAATAATTAGTGGGTCTGCTTCTTTACCATCAGCTAGGCGATAAACAAAACTGATAAATAAATAGCTGGTAGAGCAGAGAGACATTTACACCAGCTGGAATCAAATAAAACAGGTGAAACGTGGGAAAAGACTGATACTTTTACATGTTTTCCTGACAATCTAAACAAAAATCCACTTTGATTCTCGGCTTCTTTCATTGTTCCTACATGGCTGGTGACTGAAACTTGGACTAAAGAGGAAAGTCTAAACTAGCCTGTGGAAAAGAATAAAGTCATTTAGATTAAACGCAGTTGATCTCTTATCAAATGTATAAATAAAACCACATGGAAGCTAATATGTTCCTTCAAGCAGCTGAAATCTGAAAGTTTGTCAGATACATCCTGTAAAAAGCTGCACCTAAGATGTGTTTGGCTGCAGATCTTCCCTCATCACTTCACTTAAATTTTGTAAAGCAGATTAACTGAATCCGATCAGTCTGATGAAAGTGTTTTCAGAGTTAAAACAGAACATGTGATCAAAGCAAGCTCTGAATATCTGGATTGTTGTTACATGTTCTAAAGTTTTACATTCAGATGATTAAAGATAACCTGACGTAAAAAGACACGTTACATGAAACTTTGTCCTCTGGAGGTGACAACAGCTGTCCTCACCTTCAGAGGAAATCTTCTAAAAGCGGAGTTTGCTGCAGCATGCAGGGCCTTGATTAGAAACCACACCAGATAACTGAGAAGAAAAGACAAAATTTAATGTCATAAAATGTCATTTAGCACAGCATCAGGACGGGACGGACATGTCTGTCCTTTCCAGGTTTCAGTCAGTGATGTGTGAACTGTGGGATTACAGGACACACTTTCTTCAGGATTTAAGCATGAAAAAGGTTTAAAGTTTCCACGGCTTACATGTGTATTTCATCTAAGGAGGTTATTTTTTACCCTGTTTCCATAGAAACATCTTGCATACATACATGTTATTTTTTAAATTTTTCCTAGAATCATATCGTGTGGTAAAAAGCGAAAGTAGCAAAACAGTCCAGAAAAGGGTTAAAAATATCACAGTGGCTTTACAAAATTTAATTTCTTCGTATCAGATTTAATGACTTGTTGGAAGTTTTTAATTAAAAATATGTATTTTCATACAATATGAATGCAAGCATGATCATTATTTTCATCACTTTTCGCGCTAACAATGTTACGAAACGCTAAGATTGTGTTTCATGAATGAATTTATCCCAGAGTTTGACTAAGCTGATGGTCAACGCCGCCTCAGACCGACAGGTTGTAGGAAGATTCTTCTGCAGTTTCCAGACAGCTGGACTTCAGCCTCCAGGTTTGGATCTAAACAGCTTTAACCTGAAGAAGTCCGAGAGGCGAGCAGGAGGAGCAAGAAACGGAAAGAGAGGAAGCTCGGCGAGGAAGGTTGGATCTCAGTGGAAACGCTGAAGTCCAAATCTGAGATCCTTGTTGTCTCGGATTTCAATCTGCAGGAGAAACAGATAGAAGAGATGCAGGATCCTCAAGTCCAGTTTTAAATAAAGTCATGTAAAATGGGACTTTGAAGTATTTAGTCTGATATGAAGTTTTCATTTCATGTGGAAAAGAAAACAAACTGTAAGTTTTGTCGTATCAGGAGATGATTTCAGGTGAGGATTGGATTTCCTGTCTGTCATAAAGCTGGTGAAAGCTCGTTTAGGAAACCTAATCTGGTCTTCAGATGAACTGAATACAACTTTAGATGAACAACAACATGCCTCACTTCAAAGCTGAAGGCAAAACGCAGAAACTGTGTGAAAAACTAAGTTCCAGTGGAATTCAGAGGGTCGGCGGGAACCAGAATAAACTGTCATCATGCAGATGCATGATGCTTTCATCCGAAGCAGTTTGCATGAGAACTAACCAAACATGCATGCCCACAACATCCTGCAGGGCGTCGCCTCAACTTCCTGCTGATGACGCAGCTTCTACAAGCGGCCGGATTGTGGAGTCGCTGTCATGCATGTTGGTTTTTGAGCATTTGGATGAATAATAACTCAGAGTTATGTATGATGTACTTTTGTTCATTTGAAGTTGTATTTGTCAGATGGTAAGACCTGAGAGGACCAGATCATGTCCTGATACATAAAACCTTAGAAATGCAGGAGTAGGAAACAGGCGTGATGCGTACTTACTCGCGACAGAGTGAAATCTGCAAAACAGAAAAAAAAGACATTTTTAAACTCTTTGTCTCTGCATCCACAAAGACTGTCCTATGAGGACAGGTTTGTCCAAAGTCGGTCCTCGAGGATTGCTGTCCTGCATGATTTCAGCGTGTCCCTGCTCCAACACACCTAACTTAAATCAGTCGGTTCAACCCCTTATGAAGGTCTGTATAATGAGCATTGATTTGAGTCAGGTGTGTTGGAGCAGGGATACATTGGAAACCTGCAGGACTGTGGTCCTCGAGGACCGACGCAGGACAACCCCGCAGTAGGACAAGCTGAATTGTTGCAGTGTGATGGATGCAACTAGGAAAGCTGAAAGTGAAAATGCTAAGTTGGTTAAGTTGTGTTGGGGAGCAGGGCCACGCCACAACCACCTCCTCACCTTCTCACCTCCTCACCTCTGTCGCGTTCTCTTGACCTGACCCTCACCCATCCCTGCTCTCAGCATCTTCCATCTCCCTGACCTCTTCTTTCTCCTTCCAGCTAAACTTGGTCCTTCTTCCTTCAGTCTTGTTCATCTTTTGTCTTGGTTGTCCCTCTCTCTCTCTCTCTCTCTCTCTGTGTGTGTTGTTCCTCCTGACATCACTTATTCCCTTGTCCCTCCTAATGATCTTTTCTTTTTCAGCTCCATCTGAAGCCTGGTCACAAGAAGAAACTGAGACAGCACCCCCACCCCGAGTCTCCCTCACCTGGCTCGTCCAGCGCCACTCCAGATGTCTACTTCCCATCCTCCTTCCTTTAACATTCACTAAAGGGTTGTGGCATGGTCCTTGCTCTGGTGTTGTGAGGATAACAGCCGTACACAGCCAAGTTGATGTTGATTATCAGGCTATCAGACTCCTCTCTTATGGAACCAGCTCCCACCGTGGGTTCGGGAGGCAGACTCCCTCCACACCTTTAAGATCGAGCTGAAAACCTTCCTTTTTCATGATTCTTATAGTTAGGATATGAGCATCTCCTGCGTTGGAGTCTACATGTACGGGACCCAACTGTCCAGGTTATGCTCTTTGCTCTTATAGTTATGGGTAGTCTAGCCATCCATTACTTATGTGGCAATGGGGACCTGATGCACTGAGAAGTACCTCGCTCTATTTCTCTAATATATTAATGTATAAATATATGACAATATTGCTGTCTCTAACTTATTTCTCCTTTTTTCCCACAGGTCTTCCTGAATAAGTGCAGTTGTACATGTTGATCTGTCTTTCCTGTCCTCTCCACCCCAACCAGTCCAGGCAGATGGCTGCCCTCCCTGAGCCGGGTTCTGCCGGAGGTTTTCTTCCTGTTAAAGGGGAGTTTTTTCCTTCCCACTGTCGCCGCGTACAGCTCAGGATGGAGGATTGGATTGAAGTCATGACTCAATGCAATCAGTTGGTTTCTATTATAGGATATGTATGGATTGGCTTGAAATTATGTGTATGTAAAGTTTCCTGTGACAACATTGTTGTGAAGTGGCGCTATACAAATAAAGTTGAATTGATTAGCAGGCAGGGATTTTTATTTTCCTCATAATCAGGATGAATTTAACTCTACAGCTTTCTGCGTTTTGGTCATCGCATGTTAACATGAGACTATAAACAAGGTCCCTGATCTAAAATATACACACAGCTGCTTTTAACAATCCATTAATAACATTCAGGAATCCAGGAGTGTTACCTGACGTGTCCTAAAGCTAAAAATGCCTCTAACCTTCAACAATCCCAAAGGAAAAATTCATTTAGGCACCGTTCTCTGAAGATTGCATTTTGAGACATGGTGAAAACTCCCTGGAACGACCAGGAGGCCTCACAGATGTCCCCATTTTAACGTTTCACCACTGGGAATAATTTATGGGTCAATTTTCATTCTTCACTGCAAAATGATCCCCTGCTTTTACCACAGATACTTGTTTATGCTGCACCTGCTTCTCACCTCTGTTGTCGGTTCTTAGCTCCACCTGCAGAAAACTGCTCTGTCTGTTTCCCAACACGAAGGCCAGGAAGGAGAGGATGAGGGCGTTCAGGATCCCGATGATGGCCAGGATGTAGGTCCAGCGCACAGAGCAGTTTCCCAGCATGTACTTCCCCGTCTTTTCACCACACATGTCCTGGACCACCTCTGCATCCCAGCCATCTGGGAAGATCATGCAGCCCAGAACCAGGCACACAGCTGGAGAGGAGAGAAAATGAATGAAATCCTCCGTTCAGTCTGTGTTTGAACTTGGTGTGAGTCGTCCTAACAATCAGACCTAGTTAATGATTTGTTTTGTCTCCACGCTGCTAAAAACACAACCGACAAACCAGTCATTTCCTTCTCAAAATGGGAAATCAGCTTTCCTAGGTGAGGAAACTACAGTGGCCCTGAAGTGTCACAGCAAAACAAAAGCCACAACACAACAAGCCACAACAGAAGTGTTATGGTCCTTAAACAAAACAATATGGCTCAAGAATAGGAACCATGACATATAAGAGAGACCACCGCCAACAATCAGCATTTAACAATAGTTTATTAAAGGCAGAGTATGTAAGATATCAAGGCGATTCTTTCCACCACCAGGTGGCAAATACCAGGTCGTGAGCAAAACCACAAAACTGCTACCTCCATAAACGACCACAGGTTGGCAGTAATGAGCAAAACTCACCCCTCACCCCTCCTCCTCGCCAGCTCCAATGAGGGCAGGAATCGCTTGTGAGCTGTAGCTCAGAGCCGCTCTGCAATAAATGGGCTTATACTCCCCCTACTGGTGGAAAAAAAAACCTTTTTTTTTTTACTGGTCAGGAAACATTCAAGAAGGGTCTTTGTCATTAATTAAACTTGTAATTTAATAACGCATCAAATATGGACAGACTGGAACCTACATGTTTAAAAAACTATCTAATTATGATTGTAGTTATTTTTTTAGTTAATTTATTTTGAAAATATTGAAAATCTTACATACTCTACCTTTAAAGAAACCAACGGCAACCAAAGGAGGAGGGAGCCCAAACCAAAATAAGCAAAAGAAGGGAGCAGTCTCAAACCAGCCACACAATGGGCTGAAGGATCTGGACTGCTCCCCGAACAAAAAAGAAGATCAAACCAAAACCGAAAACTGGACTACCAGAGACCCCCAACTCTCCACCGGTTTACCAAAAAGGTAAACCGGTGGAGAGGTTGGCAGTGACCTCTGCCTTATGTCCATCCCACCACACCACTCCAGCCAATCACTGCAGAGGGAAACAAAAGACAATGATACACAGCGGAGGATGTTAAATAGACAGCTGACCATGGCATGCGCACAGGAAGGGATATTGCGTTTTATTATTTTTTATTTCTCATGACCACCGCAATGTAATTCACATCATATGAGGTTAGCAGCAACGTAACGTCACGGGAAGTCGGCAGTTTTCAGTCCTTACAGATGATAAGTGGGAGATTGTTGGAAAAGGCAGAGAGGTATATGAAACACTGATGGTAAAAAAAATTGAAATTAAATAAAAAAGTTTATCAATTTTAGTATTACCTATCTGTCTCAACTGTGATACGTACACTGATCCCTGAACATATTTAATTTCTCTGTATTGCATTTTACCATTTTTTTTTTTGTTTTTGCTGTGACACTTCAGGGCCACCGTAGGAAACTTTTGATGGTTTGTACCTCCATCAGTGCAACTCGGCGCACCATGCAGGTAAGACGGCGGGTTAAGTCTTGGGAATATTTAAATCATGACAAAACTGTGAATACGTGTTAGCATGTAGTACCACATATACATTCTCACACATACTGTGTATGTAACACAACAGTGTATACATGAGTGTTTCTGTATGAATGAGTGTGTCTGGTTAATATAAACACGTTTCTTCACTGCATTTCAGGGGTGTCCTTCAGGTTTTACATGTATACCTGCTCCAACACACCTGGCTTCCATTAAATGGATCCAACAGCCAATGAAGTTCTGCACAATGACTGATTCATTTCAGTCAGGTGTGTTGGAGCAGGGATACATGGAAAACCTGCAGGGTTGTGTCTCTTGAGGAGCTGGACTCCCCCATGAATATACTGAGATTCAGGTCATGGACGTGTCTTGGACATTCTTGTAACTTAAGTAAATAAAATGTTGGAAATGTTTAATCCTCAGTCCTGGTCGTCCAAGGTCGGTGCCCTGCAGGTGTTAGATGTTTCCCTGCTGCACCACACCTGGCTCAGACTCAAATTTGTGCACATCTTCATGTCTGGTTCTGCACAAGTCTGGTGATTACCCTCTGATTTATGTCAAGTGTGTTGGAGCAGGGAAATTTGGAGGACACAGGCCCTCGAGGACCAGGATTAACGTCCCTGGCTTAATTGCTTTAAAAAAATGAGATGATATTCAAGGTGTATTTCAGGGGCTGCACGGTGGTGGTGGTGGGCACAGTCGCCCCCAGCAACGAGGTTCCAGGTTTGAGCCTTGGCTTGGGGTGGGGGTGGGTACCCACATATGTTCCATGTGGATATCCAGTTTCTTCCCAAAGTTCATAATCTGCCTATGAACACCTTCAGAGCCAGCTAATTAATACAGGATTGTGTCTGTGTGTGTGTTTGGTGTGTGTAAGCGGGACCTGTTGGCCAACCTGTGCAGCAGATGGAGGGATAACAGGAACATATCTGTTCTGCATGAACAGAGGAGAAGGATGATGAATGCAGAGGAACCTTCCCATGAGAGGCAGTGCAACCTCTCTGTGTTATTTAGTGATGTTAACATCATAAATAGCTACGATAAAAGTTCTCTCTTAAATAGCCGATTTCTGTTATGGATCCAATGCCAACAAATGACAAGAGAAACGTTTTCTAAGTGTAAATCGTACACACTACTGTACTATTTACTAAGGTTTTGCCATAACCCTGTTGGAAATACATTTAAATGCTTCTAAACTCATAGAAATCAACCACACACACACACACACACAGCAGAACATCTGCTGGTTGAAGCTTGGTTCCTCCAGATGTTCTCACACCAACCAGAAATATGTTGAAATGATGATGCATTCATGGAAAATACATTACCCCAAAATATATCTGAAAACTGAAGTATTTGTTTGCCTTTAACAGATTTTCTTTCCTTTTCTGACAGGAAAAGATGTCAAAAAAATGTATGCATGTCTCTGTTTGTGTGTGTTTGTCTGTGTGTTTATGGTCCCTTTGGTGCCTCAGTAGTATCCTGGTGTGTTTAAAGTCCAGCTGATGCCAGGCTGTCCCAGACAGATGGGTCCCTGAATGCCTCATTAACTAGACCTCTGTTACTGTGAGAGCCGACAAAAGAAAACGGAAGTTCAATTCAATTCATGTCATGTCATGCTATGCTGTGTTATTTTATGCTATGCTATGCTATGCTGTGCTATGTTATGTTATTTTATGTTATGTTATGTTATGTTATGTTATGCTATGCTAAGCTATGCTATGCTATGCTATGTTATTTTATTTTATGCTATGCTGTTATTTTATGCTATGCTATGCTGTGCTGTGCTGTGCTATGTTATGTTATGTTATGTTATGTTATGCTGTGTTATTTTATGCTATGCTATGCTATGCTGTGTTATGTTATGTTATGTTATGCTATGCTGTGTTATTTTATGCTATGCTATGCTATGCTATGCTATGCTATGCTATGCTGTGCTATGTTATGTTATGCTATGCTATGCTACACTATGTTATGCTAAGCTATGCTATATTATTTTATGCTATGCTATGCTATGTTATTTTATGTCATGTCATGTCATGCTATGCTATGCTATGCTAAGCTACGCTATTTTACTCTATGCTATGCTATGGTATGGTATGGTATGGTATGGTATGCTATGCTTTGCAATGTTGTGTTGTTTTGTGTTGTGTTGTGTTGTGCTGTGCTATGCTGTGTTATGTTAGGTTATGTTATGCTATGCTATGCTATGCAATGTTGTGTTGTGCTGTGCTATACTATAGTATGTTTTGTTATGTTATGTTATGTTATGTTATGTTATGTTATGTTATGTTATGCTATGCTATGCTATGCTATGCTATGTTATGCTATGCTATGCTATGCAGTGTTGTGTTGTGCTGTGCTATGCTAATCTTTATTTGTATACAACACAAATTCCCTCATATTAACTGATGGTGGAAGCACAACGTGGAAGAGAAAATTTCTGGAGTAATTACTTCCCATCCATCTGTTCAACTTCCATTTAATACAAATATCTAATCAGCCAATCACATGGAAACAACCCAACACATTTAGTCATGTACACATGATGAAGACGACTTGCTGAAACTGAGCATCAGGATGAAGAAGAAATGGAATTTAAGTGTATTTGAACTTAGCATGTTGCTCTGAGTGTTTCAGAAACTGTTGATCTGCTGCTCCTCACACACAACCATCCCCAGAGTTCACACAGGATGAAGAGGTCAGTGGAGAATAGACAGACTGACATGAAGGGAACGGGGGTTCGACCGGGTACTAGAAGTTGGACATCATAAAGTAGAGGCTGGCAGAATATTAAAAGTATCCCTGCAACCTCTTACTCCTCCGAACTGGTTTGGCCTATTACCATGACAACTGTAGTAGGCATCATCCTCCCTGCTGCATCTGATTAACTTCATCCTCATCATCCTCCTCTTTCACTATCTATCCTTTATCTAGTTCTGTCAGCCTGGCTTTCCATCCAGCAGACCTCCTCTACCTCTTGTTCTCTCCTTTCACTCACTTTATCTTCTGGATTTGATTGTTGGTTAGATGATTAAAATCTTGCACTAACGTAAAAACACACTCAGTAACGCACACATCCATATCTTCCTGTAGCTCTGACACAAACACAAAAACAAACTTCCAAACTAATCTCTCTCTTCTTCCCACTTGATTGCTGGTCTAAATAGACGTAATGCCCTGTAACTCACACCGCTCTTTGAGAATATGAGACATGAACATCGTGTCCTGGTCAGCTAGAATGTCTTTTTCTATTCCAGCTGAAACCACATGACAGCAATGCACTTTGCAGAAATGATGTGGGTATTTGCTGCTCTGGGATGCTGTTTATGCCATTAAAAGGAACCAGTGTGAGATAATATCCCTCTGTGCTCGGGTGAAATGGGCCAGTTAAGTCAAAAGAAACACTGCGTTTCTGTAAAGGAGTGCGGGGATGTCTGCATGAACGGACGGCCTTCTCACAATAGTTAAATTATTTCACAAACTCAAATTTTATAGCCTTCATAAGCAATCCTACATGTGAATGCAGAGAGAAAGAATCACTCACCAGCATTCCCGACACAAACATTATACCTTATTAATTATTAAAAGCTAATTGTGTCCACTTCTGTTCACTCACGGAGCATGCAAACACTTAACCGCTCTTAAAACCCGTTGCTGTAGAAATGGGATGTCACGTGTTCTGTTTGGCCAGAAGGCACATACATGGTTCGATCAAAAGTAGACGCTTGAACAACTTTGCACTAAGTGTTTTTAGAAAGTCTGCAGTCAAATATCAATGGATGATTATTAATGAGTTAATATCAATGAACATCATGGACTTTTTCAGGTGCTCATGACCCTTATCATGGGTTAGATGCCTTCTTTTCTTCAGAACTGCCTTCATTCTTGGTGTCATTGATTCAGCATGGCTGTGGTGGTTGTGGAGGCCATTGGTGTACAGTGAACTCACTGTCATGTACATGTACATTAAGTCATGTAGACGTCTTGACTATGCCCACATAAGAAGCACTAACTTGCTGCTGTGTGATTGGCTGATTATATTTCTATGTTGAAGTGGACAGTGAGATTTATGTCCTCTTCCCGTTTCTCAGACCCAATGAGACGTTAATGAACACACAGGATGAGATGATGGACATGTTTCTATAGAAACATGAGGCACATGAGTACCATTTATTTGGCACCTCTGAGCCAATGTGTAGGAGCCATAATGTAAGTTTTGGTTGTTTGGGAATACGGTGATGTGTGCACACTTGATTGGCACTTGGGTGGAGGGTGTGTCACTTTGGGTGTGTATGCTGAGGGTACAAATAGTTGCACTCACCTGAGCGCACCCCTCGTCTTGGAGGATGTAGAGGTGAGGTGAGCTTGGGAGTGAACCTTTTGTTGACCGCAAATTAGGTGACTTATGTATCTAGTACTGCGTGTTGTAAGTTTGTTGTGTTAGCTGATTTATTTAGCTGTAAATATAAAAATTAAACAGACGTAAGATGGAGAACATGCAACTTGGTACGTGTTATCAATATTTCCCGTACTTAGCTTGCCGCGGCTGAAGAAGATGATGGTGTTTGACAATTAGCCGCAACACAGTGGATAAGACTTGAAGGAAGCATAAAAGGTACAGATATTGAGGGAGATGAATATTTTTAACGCATCATGCAGTATCTCTTCCAGCAGTCATGTCAGTATTAAAAGAATTTGGTTTTTTGTCAGGTTATAAAGTAAACATGGAAAAGACACAGGTAACACAGGTAACACACATTTAACTACATACCAGACTGTCAGAGAGCAATACAAATTTAAATGGAATTCAAAATCCTTTAAATATCTGGGAATAACTTTGTTCAAAAACTTAGGCGGATTGAAAACGATTAATTATATACTGCTGATTTTAAAAATAAAATCAGACGTGAATTAAATTGAGTTTCAGAGTGAAATGAGAAAGACTGCAGTGGCTAAAACACATCAGACAGGATGAAGACAGCTAACTCTGCTTTATCAGCTTGTACTTGCACTAAACAATGACTGAATGTTTTTTCTTTGAAATAGATGAAACACATTATTTATCACCAATGAGTTCCAGGTGATGTGTTGGAAGTTATGAGTGTAAATTGTTTTCTTCATTGATCTCTTTTAGCTGTATATTGATAATGCGAATGATCTCAGGGTGGTTAATCATCTGTTTATATTTAGGAAAGCAACAGGTTTGTAACTGATTAATAACGTTGGCTTATGCCAAAGAGTGATGACAGATGAGGGAACATCTGGAAATGGAAATCTGTGGATACGGTTCTTTTTAGATTCTTTTATCTGTACTGGGTTGTTCGGTGTTAGAAATACCAAGACCGATTCGAGAGAAAACACAGGATCAAGTCTGTTGGAGCCTTTGAAGTGTGTTTGGTTGAATTCATTGTTTTTGCCTTTACAGTACAATGCTCTTTGGCTTAACTGGGTTTCTCAATTTCATGTTATGTATGGTTTGGAGAACTTTTACTTTTACAGAAGAGATGCACCAACAAAAAGGTGAGAGTTTGTCTGTTGATGCTATTGAATAAAGAGGTAAGACTGAGTATAAACACAAAGTGAGGATTTGATTAATGGAGATATTTTGGTTTTATCATGATGGAACAGCTCCCAACCTCAGCACCCCAGCCAACGTAGCTTAACGGCCTGGACAATGGATCCCATCAGAGCTGTAAAGCTCAGATTGAAGGGAAGAAAGTTGTACGAGATGTGAGATAAAGGTAAATGTCATCAGCATATAGGCTCATTATGATAGAATCGGTTTAAATTCAGGCTGACGGCTGTGGCGAGTTGATGTATAAAAAAATAAAGAGTTAATGGAGATAATGGGTATCAATGTCTGGTACTGTCTTATTGTAAATGGTCAGTATTTTCCATCATTTGAACATGCTGAGTGAGTTGTATAATGTTTTAATCCAGTTTATGAAGCATAATCCAAACCTGACATGATTTAGGATGGTGAAGGGCGATACCAAGTTCAAGTCATTAATTTAAACCATGTGCGTGCTTTCTACGTACAGTATGCAGCACTTTTTCTCCACAATCGTACATTAGTAATAGTGGGAGGGCCACTAGTTTCCCATATTTACCCTTGGAAAGCCACTTCTTTAATACATCCAGACTCTACCTTGGTAAATTTGACTTTCTTGAGGGTTATAAGGCCATGACCTCATCAAAGATTACTGAGGAAGTATCTGCATCCAGGCACTGTCTGAATGACTAGCTGCGGTGAAACTCACCAGACAATGTTTGAGTTTTTAAATGTGACATATCTGGGACAGTGGGTGCAGCAACCAATATCATACCAACTGAACCGTATACTTACACACAAAAAAAATGACCTATTTGGCCATCAAGCTTTTGATTCTGCTGGGCTTCTTTGAGAAACCTCACACATTTACCAAGCATTTCTTTTCTAGGGGGATGCCAATCCGTTGGGGGACAATCTTACTGCAGGACAATGACAACAATTTTGCAAGACCAGTCAAGACTCTTTTTTTTTTCTATTTTCTTTTAAATCCCAAATATCAGCCATGGTCTGTTTAGAGGACGATTAAAAGCTACTGGACTTTTTGTTGTTGTTGTTTTTGTGTATGAAAAGCCACACTTGGCAACGCATCGCTGAGTTAACTGCAATAGTGAAGGATCTGCGGTTTAAACTAGGAATCCCCAACCCTGGTCCAAAAGCACTGGTGCCCTGCAGGATTTCCCAGTGTCCCTGCTGGAACACACCAGACTCAGACTCAGACAAGCTCTGCAAACGTCTGCTAAACACACACTGATTTGAGTCAGGTATGTTGCAGCTGGGACACTTGGAAAACCTGCCAGACACCAGTCCTCGAGGACCTGGATTGAGGATCTCTGGTTTAAACCAAGGATCAACAATCCTGGTCCTTAAAGGCTGATGCCCTGTAGCGTTTCAGTGTTTACCTGCTGCAACACACCTGATTCATGACCATTCACAGGCTAACGCAGAGTGACATCAAGCAATTTTATTTGTATCTGGTATGTTGGAGCAGGGGCCCTGCGATGGACTGGTGACCTGTCCAGGGTGTACCCTGCCTTTCCCCCAAAGACTGCTGGGATAGGCTCCAGCTTCAGTGTGACACTGAATTGGATCAAGTGGTTAAAAAAAATGAATGAATGAATGAATCTTTTACACCCCAGTCCAGACTCCTCATTCTTTCACCTTAATTTTCCACAACATAACCTCTCTTGTTTGATTTCTTGCTTGTGTTTTCTCACTCTCAGATGTAAATCGCTTTGGATAAAAGCATCTGCGAAATGACTGTAGAATAGAATAGAATAGAATAGAATAGAATAGAATAGAATAGAATAGAATAGATTGGAGGTCCTTTCTCCTCGGTCTGTCTTTGAACTGGGAGCTTACTGACTGAGGAAAACAAAGTCCCAACAATACCGTGCCCTGAGCTGAGAGGAGCTCTTTCTTCTCACTCTCTGTTCAGCGGAGAAAAAAAAACAACCCAGTGAACTGACAAAACATTCACATTTATTCACTAAAAAACAAAATCCTCTGTGAGTTGAAAACATCCCAAAATAGCCCATGACATTCATATATGGACTGTCTTTATATAATCCTTGGATTCAGCGGGAGCCTGGTAAACTCGTCATCAGCCCCGGAGCATACACCAACAGTCAGCAAGACAAACGTCTCAGGCCACTTTAGAAAATGGATAGTGACAGCTCATTAAAGCAAAAATAACCTAAACCATCACAAACAGGATTTTTATCATCCCTTCACCTCCTTCGCTCCACTGGTTTACAGTTCTGTTCAGAGCGGTAGAGCTTTAGTAGTCGCTTTAAGACAAGACAATGTGCAGGAAGAACATTTTATTCCTCCTTTAACTGAATTTGACCAAACTGTCCTTTATATGCATGAGATGCCAGACAATCCTTCGTGCTTGCCAGCCTACATAAGCTGATTGCCACTGGAAGATGAGTGTGTTTTCAACCCTGAGTCTCTGCCCACTGACTAGCTGCCTGACACAGCTGAAGGTATGGGCTGCTGCTGCCTTCCGGCCTGTGGTGCAGTACTTTCCATCCATCCATTTTCGGAACCACTTCATCTAATTTAGGTCCGCAGGAAGCTGGAGTCTATCCCAGCAATCATCAGGCGAGAGGCAGGTATACCTGGACAGGTCGCCAGTCCATGGCAGGGTGAAGTAGCTGATTGTGGCTCTCTGTAGCTCGTTTCAGACCCTCCCCTCCCATTGCTGGTATCTCTTTCATGGTGGTATTTTACCAGTGGCGATAAGTGCATGTGCTCCTAGAGCAATCCGGCAGGTTTTGGTTGTTTCCCTCTACCAACACAGCTGATTCAAATAAAATGGATCCAGCAGCTCGTCAACCTGTTTATGGATTTTGGTTGGGTGTGTTGGAGCATAGAGACAACAAAAACCTGCAGGATACCGGCCCTCGAGGACTGGAGTTTGACACCTGTGCTCCTAGAGGTTAGCTGGCGGAGTTTGAGCTGTTCGTCTCTGGTGTTTTTAGATTTTGCTGCCTGCTTCTATTTACACACACACTCTTTCTTTAACTGAAGTCAGTAAACTTTTGTCTGCATCATAGGGTCTCCAGGTCAGGCCCAGCGCCTCCTCCTGCAACCTTCTAGAGCAGCTAAGTGTTGCTGCAGCCGACACCGGCTAACCTGCGCTACCACCAAGCACACACTCTGCTGCTGCTTTGCTTTAGTTTCATCTTTGCTATTTTAGTTTGTTTTAAAACTGGTTTTACTGGCTGCTGCTGACTGGATCCCAGGAGGGACCTTGTTTGTGTGAAGCTGGAAACTATTTCATCTGTTTTAATGTGATTTTGAATAGATCTAACAGCTTACAAAGTTCTGTACTGTGACTCATTAATTTGAGTCAGGTGTGTCTGAGATGGCATACATTAAAAACCTGCATTATAAGGATAAGGATAAGGATAAAAATAAGGATAAGGATAAGAATACATTTATTTTTAACCCACTTTACATTTTAATCCAAATCTCAAAGTACTACATTAATATACATATAATCTGAATATGACTTTGCCTGTGTGGTTTCTGGTCAATGGAAGTCAGAGTTTAGATTTGCTGAGGGAAAGTCTGGATAATGACATTAAATTCTGCACAGTTTTAATGAATCTGACATGGTTTGGACTTTATGTGTCTTTAGTTCTGATTACCTGTTTTATTTTGTAGTTTTCCTTGTTTAGTTCCGTCATTTCTTATTTCCTGTTTTAGCTTCCCGTTCATTAAGTTCACCTGGACTCAATTAGCGTATTTATTACCCCTTGTTCTGTTTCACTGTATTTAAACCCCTTGGTTTCTGTTCCCACTGCTGGTTCATAGTGTTAGCTTCATGTGTTTGTCTTCCGGTCATCCCTGTTTTGCCTTCAGTTTAGTTCTTTAGGATTAAAGACGTCTTGGTTGTGCATCCTGCCTCAGAATCCTGTTTCAACGCATGTTGTTGAAGTTTTTTATTTTTTACACCACCCAGCACTAACCAGCATGTTCTTCCTTTGCCTGCATGGATGCTTGGTCCAGGAACTCTAGTTTTCCCCCGGAAGTCCATGAACATAGTGGGCTTACTGTTTATCATAATATTATATATTAAATCAGGTGTATGAGATGTTTCCATGAATCTGTCTTTGTCTTCTTGTCCGTTTTGTCTCTGAAGACACAGACAACCTGAATAAGTAAAAGATTTTCTAAAGGTCCACTTGCAGCAGCAGCAGCAGCAGCAGCAGCGATCTTGGAAGGAGGCATTGATACTTGTTCCTATTCCAGACCAATGCACAATTAGATACACACTCACATTTCCTCACACAGAAACACACACTCACCGTTTAATCTACTTTATAAACTGAAATCATACATCTATCCATTCATTTTCTTAACCGCTTTTTCCAAAGGGTGGCGGGGAAGCAGGAGCCTATCCCAGCAATCACCCTGGACATGCCGGCAGTAAATGAAATTATTATAAAACAAAATCTTAATGCAAATCAGTGCTCCAATCTAACCTCATCTTCAACAGAGTTATGAACAGTTTTATCTAAATCTCATAAATCAGGAGTTTATGTTCAGGAATCCCACAGTGATGATGATGGGAGACAGATGAAGGCTCCACCTGAACTCATCTGTTCAACATAAAGCCAGACGAACACACACACACACACACACACGGATGAGCATAAGAAACAGCCCTGCAAACATTAAGAGAACTCTCAGCTGTTTTACATCGAGGTTAAATATTTATTTGCTGCCTTTTATCAAAATAGTTCATTCCTGACACTGTAACTTTTATTTAATGCATTTTATCTACTTATTTATTTTCGTCATTAAAATCATTTGGTTTTTTTTAAAATGCATTTTGCTTTACAGCCTTTAATGTTTTATGTTTTTATGTCAAGCACTTTGCATTGTCTTGTACATAAAATGTGCTGTACTAAACTTGCTGCTGATATACTGAAACTAGAAGTACTGACCATCACATATTCCACAGTAAACTGTGATGCTGAGACAGTTTAACCTTGTCCAGTCTTCAGCAGATGCACTTTGCATCCTCTAGAACAGGTAAACACAGACTTTGCGTGATGATTTCAGCTTCAGACTAATAAATGGACAGGAGGGAAACATGACCATGCTTTGGGAAGCTCTGCTGTGTGTTTTGCAGCAGCTGTGTGCAGATGTTGTGCAGCAACCTGCAGACAGCATCCACACCCATCCTCCCTTCTTACCGCAGAGCAGCTGCATCCACGCGCACGTCTTGTAAACCGTGGCGGGGTTGCAGAAGAAGAAGAGGGCGAAAGCTCCGATGCAGCTGACGGTGAGCACAATGGACATAAACACGAAGAAAGAGGCCGCCTTGAAGGCTCCTGAAGGGATGGAGCTGAAGTACGAGACGCTGCCCTCGCAGAGGAGCTCCCGGTCGGACTTCCCGTTGCCCACGCAGAAGTGGAACAAGCCGAAGTGTCCAGCTTGGGGGGTGCTGATGCTGTCACCGATCCAGTACGGCTCGATGAAGACCACCACGTTGATGCTGGCCAAACAGATGGTGAAGATGCCCCACAGGATGCCGATAGTCTGCGAGTTCCGTATGTAGTTGTCATGGTAGATTTTAACGGCTTCTTGCGAAGGAAGCATTTTTTCTCCCACCCCCCCCACATCCACCAGCACAGCACTGACAGTCTGGATGTCCTGCTTCACCTGATCTCTGCTCTCTGGCCACTGGCGTAACAATCAGATTAAACAGGGTGATAATAATAATAATAATAATAATAATAATAATAATAATAATAATAATAATAATAATAATAATAATAATAATAATAATAATAATAACAACAAATCCTGTGCAACAAATGTCCAAAGATCCACTGATTCCACTGCTCTCACATTTCCCACATCCCCCCTCTGCCTCCCCTCAGATCACGAGTCAGTTCAGAGATGCGGCTGATCCCAGACCAGCCATAGACAGCGGCCAGAAATGGATGAGCAGCATTGCCTCCTGTCAGCGCCTCACCTCCTCTTCCTCCTCTTCCTCCTCACAACAGCTACAAACTGATGATGTCCACTCAGCTGTGCGTAAGAGGAGACGCGTCACCCTGTGGAGTTTCCCTGAGGTGATGATGATGACAGAGGTACACAGATCCTCCCACACCCTTTACCTTGCTCCACTCAGATAGATTAAAGAAATAAATAAATCTGGGTCAGTCCTCACACGCCGCGCGCTTACAGCCCCAGGTCTTTGGATGTTTCTTCCCCCGCCAGTCTCTCCACTGCGCGCGCATCCAACCCCCCCACTCTCTTACTCATGATTTCACGAAAGCACGTTCACATTCTGAATTTTGATATGGCACAAGTTCTTCTTACACCCTCCACGGTGTCCATATTTATACTGAGGTTCTGATCCGGATCAATAATTCCCTGACAGACAGACAGCAGCCTGTTCAGAGGGTCGACAAGTTTTTATCACATGTAATAAATACATGATTAATCCTTAATAAATGCTCCAGAAAGCAGGAAAAGTGTATTTTCTAGGTTTTGTAAAACTTTGTTTTTGAGAAAAACTTTTAGAAAAACAGAAAGAACCATAATAATTTAGATAATTTACTGTAACTGTATCAATCCTGTTAGAAATTATTATATAACCATCTTTTAGTCATCGCAACAAATACTGTCTTTACCGTCAAATCACAAGACATTATAATTCTTTTTTTTTCATTGTTTTATAAGATTTTCTTGGCTCTAATGGTCTTTATTTTAGTTATTAGACAGAAAATGGGATCCGAGAGGTGGCGAGACATAAAGAGTCTCAGGTGAGGCTGTGCACCTCTTAGAAAGCACAGCCTCTGCACATAAACTGCATGTTCAGACTGTTAGACTGAACCATCCCATAATTATCAATATTAATTCTACATTCAACATCGTCCTCCTCCTTATCCATACGGTTCAAATTAGTTCATTTATAGATTATTTAATTGTTTGCAGGTGTCACAATAGTGTTTCACCTCTGATTGACTTCTGTACCCTTTGTGTATCATGTATAGAATAGAATAGAATAGAATAGAATATGCTTTTATTGTCATTGTAACATTCCCCATGGATGACAAAATTAAGTGTTGATCAGTTCAAGGTGTGTATGATCGCTCCTCTGTCTATAAAGTGAATATAGTGGGAATGCAGACACTTCATGTGACTGCGTCCTGGGTGGCCTTGAACTCATCACCACTCCAGCGCATGTAAAGTTTATCAGTTTTCAGATTCCCACCATTTGTTCTGATTTGGCACAAACTAAATAAAAAAATTAATCTCTACTGATATGGATCATTAAATTAGACCCAAAACAGTGACAATGTACACAAATTTGTTGTTGAAAAGTGTACTCTTTTTTTTTTTTTTTTTTTTTTAATAGATATTTGGATCATTTTAAGAAAATAATTCTGTTAATGTTTTTTTTTCTATTGCTGTCAAATGTCAAAAGAGTTAAGTAAGACATGAAGACAGTAAGAACCATAATCCAACCTTATGAATGAGTGTTTAAAATTCAGTCTATCCCAAAATAATGTTATCTCAAGATAAAAGTTACATTTCTTTAAAAAAACAAAACAAAACTAAGACTTGATCTATAAAAGCACCCCCAATCCAATATTTCACATTAGGATCAGACTAACTTTCAAAATGTAGTAATTTAAAATGTAAGTACATTTCTATGTGTGTAGTAATACCGACCGCAGGAACTGACTCATACAAGCTGAAGCCACATCTATTAAGTCAGAACGATAGAAAAGAGGAAGTTATCCTTTGTTGAGTTTCTCACATGTCCCTGTGTGTATGAGAAACACTGATTTAAAGTGTTTATTTTCAGTTAATGAGTGAGACATTTAAACAGTAAAATTGATGTAATAATAAATTATTTACTCCAGTTTTTTTTTTCACTCCTGCTGACAATCAGGACACAAACTGATGACCGACACCTTCCTTCCTCCCACCACAACACTCTTGGCTATTGGCAGAGAATTTCCCTCATTTTAAAAATCCAGAACTTGACAGGTTATACTAAGAGCTTTTATTTTGTTTGTGCAGATGTGTGCATGTATTTCTGATACTCCCATTTTTTTTTTTTGTTGTGACACATTTCTTTTTCACCTTGTTCATCTTTTGGTGGTGCTCCTGATGATTGTTTTCCAGTATTGGCAGTAGGAAATTATCAATAAAGTTTCTGTTTTCAGTTATAGAGTATTTTGTATCCTCTTTCTTGTCTTTTCCACACATCTTTTAATTTCTTCTCACAATTCCTTTTCTGTCCCTCTCTTGTCAGGTTCAGCAATATTATATAAATTCAGTAAGAAATTAACAAATAAATAAACAAATATCAGATTATCAAATTGAGCCTATGCCCATACAAACCCTTTAGTATGCTGTATTTGTTCAGCACAACATCAGCAAGATCACTGTGCTTGCCAAGATGCTGATTCTATTCTACAGTCATTTGGCAGACACTTTTATCCAAAGCAACTTACTTACACATTCATAGGCACATCGGGGGGGCAACTTAGGGCTCAGTGTCTTGCCCAAAGACACTTCGGCACATAGTCAGGAGAAGCCTGGAATCAAACACCCAACTGCTCTTCCTCCTGAGCTATAGCCACCAAGAAAAGTTTAAATACAAAAACAAAATAAAAAACAAACAAACAAACCAAAACTCAATGTTGCATTTTTGTGTTGAATTGTGGCACTTTTGTGCTTCCATACATGCAGGTGCAGTTGGTGACGTTTCCAAACATCAGCCTCATGATCAACAGACGTAAAAGGGGAGATGGCTGTCACGTGCTCACGCCGTCTTCCTGTTTACCGCCTGAGTCTTCAGACTGTTATGTACATTGCAACACCACACTTCTGCTCTGTCATCTCCGCGTATTATTGATTTCCTGCTGCTGCGGACTTCACGTCTGAGCTGCTTTGACCAGCTTGTCTCGCGGAAACATGAAGACGTGACATTGAGAAACGTGAGCAGGCCTGGAAGGATCCTGGAGATTTCCTGACTCCAGGTGTCCGGAGATCAGCCGGTGAGAGCGTGGAGCAGCGCGGCGGTGAAAAAGTCCTGCAGCTGGAAGAACCGGCGCTGCTGGCTGGCTGTACGCCGGCGACAGGCTCGTGTCTGCGGGGTGGAGCTGTAAGCCGGTGCCCTGAATCCAGGAAGGGTCCCCGGCTCTGGCCCCCTCAAGCGGGCAGTCAGGAAGAAGCTGGCCGGGAAGGGATGGCCTGTTCGGCCTTCCCGCTGCACAGGACAAGGCTCTGCGGTGTTTGAAGGGGGTCGAGTCCGGCTAGAGGCCACCGCGGCCGGGCGAGGCGTGATGATGGCCGCGCTGCCCTCCGCGGGCGACGGCTTCACGGCCTCCGGGCTGTCGCTGAGAAAGGGCGAGGAAATAGCGGATTTGATAGATTTGTTCTCCAAGACTCAGTACAGAGCAAAGGAAGTCAGTCCTCGGGTAAGATTGTGGGGGGCGTGTCAACATCACCCCCTTTCCAACACCTCTGTTTACAATCAATATATCTGATCTAATCAATGTCACAACATAATATATGTGATTTATGACCAATAAATTAGTTTATTTGGGGGGGTTAGGAAGATTTTAAGGGCCCCACGACTTGATGGGGAGCCAAAAAGATGTAAAAACTATATAAGAAACTCATTAAAATATATTAAACATTTTTTTCAAAGGTTGGAATAAAATATTGCAGTAAAATAAACTGATAAGCCATTTATATAATTAAAATGACCTAGTTAGATGTATGCCCTTTATAGGGCACTCATTGAAATACCTTCAAATTAGAAATATTAACCTAAAATTGTCCTAGTATGAACCAAGACCTTCATTCTGTTTTTACATTAACAACAAAAAAAAAAAACTAGTTTCATGCTGAATATGAAAGGAAACAAAGTGATAAAAAATAGTCACTTGCCCCATAAAAGGTTAAACACAGCCCTATATCTTTATTATTCCCATGAAAAGTTTTTTTTTTTTTTTTTTTAATCAGCTTGAAGCAAAAACAAAAATCTAAAACTTGCAATCCAGTGGTGGGGTCTATGCTGTTGTCTTTCATAGGACCCAAAATTCCTGGCGGCAAACCTGCTTGTATTAGAGTTGTTACAAGTTTGATCAGAGTAGATGTGATATGCTGCAGATTATTTGTTGGGATAAGATCACAGATTCTGCAACAATATGATCTGGATCAAATCCAGAGATCGATATCAGCCAAAGTTACAGCTGATTTCACACAATAACTTCCATGTAAATCAATCGCAAATGAAATTTCTGTCCTGATCAATCAGACATTTAAATAAAAAAACAAAACAAAAGCAGACTGAAACACATCATGCATGTTAAGATTGAACATGTTTACACCGTAGAACACAAACAAATAAAAATGTATTTTTGTTATTCATTTAAAGCAGGATAACACATTTTGTGAAAAAACCCCCCCAAAAAATACCAAACAAACCTGTAGTTATCTATACATTTATTGTCTTTTGGGGCATTTAAAATTATGTGGGAAAATGTGATCCTTCTAAGCTTCTGATAACCATAAAAGTGACTGTTTTACTGTCTGATAAATCTGGTAAATGCAGACTGGCGGGGAGATATGTGAGAATAATACATCCTCCTCCTCGTGCTGAAATACAGACACTTGATGCCTAAGGTTTTGTTTCTGGCATCATGTTCGGACTCCGTCTGGGTGTCATGCTGGTTTAATAAACAACAAACAGATTTAAAGCCGGCTCTGCTGAATCCTCCGTCCAGAGGTCGCCTCATTACAGCGTCGCAGTGTGAATATGACACATGACAGACTGACCGGATGGTTTAAATGTCATCTGAGCTGATTTACAGATCAGAAATGAACACACTGATGAGCGGATTGTGCTGCTTTATCCTCCTGCAGTTCTGAAGCAGGAGCTCTTTCCCATCTTCACCATACCGCACACGTACGCAGATTTATGGATTGTTATATGCCTATAAATGATCAAACTGCTGTTTAAAATCATTACATCGGAACTGATGATGGATGTAAGAAAATGTGACATGATGGACCAACAGGAAACTGTTTGGAACCATTGGTTAGGTTGGGACAAGTCATGTGAATTATCTGCTGCTTATTTCTGTTCACATATTTAATCTTTTCTCCTTCTATATCTGAGGTTGCCAAAAGTTTTAAATCTACAGGTATACTGTGTTCTTTATAAATGTAAATGTTCTTGGATATGAAGCTGAAACTAACTCTGAAAATGTCTCGCTAAAAACGTATTGATAAGTTTGTTTATTGGTATATGGCAGCAATACAATAAAAATATTGATTTAAAGCCATATTTTGATTGAAAATGGTTACTTTTCTTGTTAATTTTCAATATTTTTGTACAATTTAGACATTTTTTAGTTCATAAGTTCTATTTTCATACAAAGTTTTTATATTTTCCTTTCTTTTTTCTTTATTTTATTTACATATTACATTTATTTGACATATAATTTATTATATTTACTCATATCCACGTCTGTTATAACTTGCAGATCACAATGAATCTATAAAACCACCAGAAATTTACTCCCAGGTTTTTAGAAATGAAAAATTCAGTATTTCACATGATCAGAAAAACTTTCCATGATCTGTAAGTTATACATGTGAACATTTCTACGTGTGTAGTAGTTCTGACCACCAGAACGGAGTCATCTCATCATACGAGCTGAAATCAGGAAGAAATATATATTTAAAAAAAGGTGTTTTGAAATTTTTTACATTTAAACAGAAACAAATTAAAGTTAAGGTGGACAAATTAAGAACTTTTATTGAAATATTACAGTAAATCTCTTCTATGTTGTTTTCATATTGACCAAATTCACCCTGCGGACCAGATTGGACCCACTAGTGGGCCGATTCTGGCTCCCGAGCCATATGTTTGTGCAAACCCCAAACTGTTAGCAACCATTAACATCATGTTGTCTCGTTTCTTCCTTCAGGTGGAGGCGATAGAGAGGCGCTGTCTGGAGCTGTTTGCCAGAGATTACAAGTACAGCGTCATCCATAACTCCAACGGAGAAGTGTGTGGCCACTATCCCCGCCAGATAGTTTTCCTGGAGTATGAATGCACGGATGTCGACAGAGACAGGTACTTGTACTCTGTCAATCCGATCATTTCTGGATGCAAAGTCCAGCCAGCGGAGTTACAGATTACCCTGCTTGTTGTTTGTGTGTCTCCTCAAAGCGCACACACATCTCGCAATGGGGCCGGGAGCAAAGGTCAGCCTACGTCTCTGACCCCTCTGAGCACATATAGGGAAATGTTGGGATTCCTCTGTCACATCCGCCGATGTTGCAACCAAAACAGGGAAAAGAAAAATGTGGCGATTAAATAAGCGACTATCTGATAAGGGGAGCTTCTCCTGAAAATGGCTGCATGTACCGTCGTGAAAGAGCCTCTTCCTCTCGCATATCGACCCTTTATGAAATGAATGAATGGAAAATACTTTATTATTCCCCAAAGGGAAATTCAGTATTGTAGTAGATAATAATTAACTAGAGGAGATCTTGTTCTGGAGGCTGATGGCTGCTGGCAGGAATGATCTTCTGTATCTTTCAGTCTTACATCGGACCTGAAGAAGCCTCTCACTGAACACACTGTGTTGTGGAGAATCCTCCATCATCTTCATCAGCTTGTGCAGCATTCTTCTTTGGACAATCAGCTCCAGCGGCTCCAGAGTTTATTATGAGATTTCAGATAAACGTAAATGAACCACTAACAGGACAAACGCTGCTTAACTCAAACATACTGCTTAGATTAGGAAATATTTAGCTAGTTCTCCAATAGGGCTGCTCAATTATGGTAAAAATAATAATCACAATTATTTTGACTGAAATTGATTATTTAACACAATTATCCGTTATCTTTAACAACATGAATTTATTTAACATTAAACCGTAGCTTTTAAACTCTGTCTTTAGGATTCAGCAAATGTTAGAAAGCAAATAACATGAAGCTTTGTCTTGATAAAGTGCAAATACTGATGTACACTGAGTAGATAAGTATAAACTATGTTTAGGTGAACTTCCACAACCTGCTGCAGGTATTCTACATTGACCTGCAGCCGGAGCCGACTGAGACTGGCCGCCTGGGAGTGCTTTAGGACGGGAGAGGCTCCCGCTGCTCCTTCCTTACAGTAACTGCAGAACAATATGTGCCTTCAAGTCAGTCGCCAAAACACCAGAAAAGTCTCGAATAACTCCAGTAAAAGCTGCTAGATTTGTCGCTTTTAACAAAAAAAAGTCTCCAGATTTAGTGAGAAAGTCGGCAAGTTGGCAACAGTGTCTGAATGAAAGCAAAGCGGCTGTGGGAGGAGTTTACAGCACAGCGCTGCAACGCCAGAGACGCTCGATTAGCAGCTGAAGACAGCAGGAGAGGAAACTGCAAAGAGAAAAATAATTGCACCTTTTTTTTTTTTTTATGATTGTTGAAAACCTAGATCGTAGTTGAGATTAAAATCCGATTAATCGCTCAGCCGCGTGCACAACCCGCCCTGCCGCGGACAAAGTTGCTCGTTAAATATGAAACTATAAAAGCACTCGGAGAGCGCAAACCTCCACCAAGGCCTTTAAAAAGTTCCTGGAAACGGTGATCTGGATCATCACCAAAATTTAATCAGTTCTTCATTTTCACATTTCCATCAACTCTTGAAATTTTGATAAGTCTGTCTGTAACCTTTTGAGTTATCTTGAGCACAAAGAGGCCGAGAAAAAAACAACCTCCTTGGCGGATCGTAGTTGAGATTAAAATCCGACTCATCGCCCGGCTCTGTTCTCCAACTGAGTTACCGACGTTTTCCTCATGTACAACCGACTCTTTCAGGATGCGCATGTCCCAGTTGACATACTGGTCCGAGGAAACAGGAGACTCGAACCCTCCTGGTAAAACTGTCTCAGGTGACAAATGAGGCAGGTTTCGGTGGTGATCCTGAACTCTGACCTCTGACCACGCCTCCGTTCGCTGCAGATAATGCTGAAACCTTCATCGTTCTAGTCGGAGCTCAGCCCTGAAACCTTCCCAGTACGGTCAGTTCCTTAAACATGACTCTTCAGAGTGTAAAGTTGGATCGTACATGACAACATGACAGCAGCTTCTTTCTGCGTGGAAACGTGTACGGACACGCGGAGGAAATGCGATGATCAGCAGAGAGGAGAACTGGTTGATGCAGCTTCTGTTTCCATCAGAGTAAAACACGGAGCTGAATCCGATCCAAGCGGTGTGAGCTTGATCATGTTTCTATCAGAACCTTTACAGAGTTATTCCACATCTAACCGCGGCACATTTTCCCTTCTGTGGTTCTCCCGCTACGTGTGTTTTCATCGTGTTTACCCACAATGCCCTGCGCTGTAGTTCCCTTCCTGCATTTGATTCACTTCACGCACACTGAGAGCTACGTTTGTAGCCGGACTGGAGTTCACGGGACTTCCTGAGCAAACGGAGGATCCCTCGGAGGGCGACGTACTTCCACACTCTGGCTTTTAATGCAGAAGTTGCTGTCAGGCATTCACGTGCGCGCCACCAGCTGTGCAGCTGCTGCATCGCCAGGACTTCTACCTCCACAGTTTGCATTCCTCCACACTTTGGGGTTAACAGTAAAAAAAAATGGATTTAACACTTGGATGCCGAATCGTCGGCGCCTGCATCGTTGTAACCTGCTTCTGCAGAGATGAAGGCAGGCGACAGTGTGGAGCGTCCGGGTGAGGCGGTGTGTGCAGGTATTTACGTTTGCTTTGTGTTCGCAGGTTTGAGAGCACGGTACAGATCAGTAAGCTGCAGGACTTGGTGAGCCGGAGCAAGTTGGCCCGTTGCCGAGGGAGATTTGTCTGCCCGGTCATCCTCTACAACGGCAAGGTAAGACGTCTAACGTCCGCCGTTAACACAGCTTTTCATGAATGCCGCATTTTACAACGAGTTCAGTGTGGAAGGTTAAGTACAGCGAGCAGTTTTCAGTTGTCTCAGATGAACGATGTCAAAGCCGTCTTTTGTTTTGTGTTTGGTATTCCAACAAAGCAGGAAAGGTGAAGAAGGACTTGTGACCTGATCGACGGGTCTGATGTCATCCAGCTGATTCATGCAGACTTTTACCTCTTTGTGCGGTTACATGATGTTTTTTTAAATCGGAATTAATAATTCGGAGTTAACGTATTCTCCTACAAGTTTACATGAAAATAACTGAATAAAGGTTTACATAAAACACATCCTCACTTAATTCCTCTTTAGAGCGGCGGGTTGGGAAGGGTTCTGATTGGACAGAGGGTGCACGTGACGTATGACGTATACTGGAAATAAACAAAGTTAACTCCCTGCTTCTCGTCTTTTCAGTCGTAACTTGTAAAAACTACATAATAAGTACCAGTTTTGCTGCTATTTTTATTATAAATGTGAAGTAGCAGCTCAACACGAGCATACTACTTCACTTTCTGCAGCAACTGAGAAGGAGAAGAAAGATAGACCAGCGAACACGGGAGGCAAAACAGCGGGACAGGACAAGGTATGACGAGCATGCTCAGAACGACCGGAATTAACTTGGAGTGGAATAAAAGTTTACATGACAGAGGAATTAAATAGTTCAGAATTAAAATGCGAATAAACCAGACACTTACATTGGAATTAAGTTTAATTCTGAATAGAAATTAGCATGAGGAATGAAGTGTTTACATGGTCGTTTCTTATCAGTTTAAAGCAGAATTACTTTTATTTGGAATTAAAGAGGAATTAAAACTCCCATCTAAACACAGCAAATGTTGAGAAATGATGCTGTGAATTTCCTGCAAAATGTTTACAAGATTTGCAGGAAATTCAGAGAAATCCTGCACATTCCCCACAGTTCTGTCACAGTAAAGAAGATAAGATTTTGTCCGGATTTGATTCTGATTTTTTTGGGTATCGATTCGATTTAAATTGCAATTCTCACAATTCTTTGGTATGCAGATTTTTGTAGATTAAAAACCAAAAAAATGTATAAAACTTTATTTTTGCTCGTCATTTTTTTTAATTTCAACGAGGAGAAAACAACACAGTAGCCAGACCGTCATTCTGCTGCTATAATGCCCAAGAAGACAAAAAGATCAATAAAAACAATAAAAATGACAAAAATTTGGATTATTTTTTATTTATTTGGAAAAAAAAAAAATCACATTTAGAGTTATTCCACATCTAAAAAAAAAAATCACATTTTTTTTTTATCAAACAATTGATTTTAAAATTGTAAAGCAAAAAAAAAAATCCTGATTTTCAATTTTTCGATTCAATTTTCCCACCTCTAGTAAAGACCTTTACACACCGATACATTCATTCATTCATTCATTTATCATCCTAACCACTTAGTCCAATGAAGGGTCACGGGGAAGCTGGAGCCTATCCCAGCAGTCTTAGGGTGAAAGGTGGGGTACACCCTGGACAGCTCGCCAGTCCATCGCAGGGCCCGATACGATGGACTGGCGTGGAGGTGAATCATCAGCGTTTCTGTCTACGCACACCGAGCATCGTGTGAAATTGTGAATAAATGATGAAAATTGTAAATCAGACTTGCAAGGCGGATTCCACATGTAGCCACGACAACAGCGTGTTGATGCTGGAAGAGAAAAGACCGAAAGATCGCCGGACTGGAAAAGAGGGGAGAACTGGGAGAGTTTCACTGTTTAACCGTCAGTCTGATCCTCTCCTCCTCTCATCGCAGCATATCTGCCGTTCCTCCACTCTGGCCGGTTGGGGCGAGCTCTACGGACGCACAGGCTACAACTACATCTTCTCAGGTACCACACAAACACCATGCCTGTGTGTGTGTGTGTGTGTGTGTGTGTGTGTGTGTGTGTGTGTGTGTGTAGTACACACAGAGGAAGTCACAGCAGTCAGATTTTCCATTCTGGCTTCACTTCCTCCATTTTGAACTGTTAATAATCAGAGCAGCTGCTAGAAGTTCCTCAAAGTGTCAGAGGATCGGTTTTGTTACAAAGTCGCCGCCTTGTCGGATGTCAGGACGCTCCGACCAGTGATGTGCAGTGAGGTTCAAGGCTGGGGAGGCACTGACTTCTCAAGAGTCAGGTTTACAATAGTAAGAACTGGAACAAACAGCACCTTTCCACACAGCCAGTCTTTTGGCTCGTACCACTCAGTTTGAAAAGAACGACTCCTCTGCCCCGCAGTTTGAAGCAAACCTTTTAGCTCCGGCGTTGCTCTTCCAGCACGTATCGCCTTCTGTTTGGACTGGAAATGAAGTTTTGAGACATTTTTTAGTGTTGAAATATAATCCTCCATAATGAGATGGATCAGGCAGAGTATTAAATAGCTGCTGGCTTCAGCTTGGCGCCGACTTTCCGTTGCCTCTGCTGAAGCCGCTGCAGCGGCTCACTGGCTGACTTTTCTTTGCACTTTATTGTGCGATCGGCAAGGATAACTCTCTCACACATACATACAAGACATTACACAGACTGTAGGAAGTCATGGTGTTTCACTAATGTTTATGTTAAGTTCATATTGGCTATAGGCCGAGGAACAGAGACGGGCATGCATCATTTTATCCAGTTTGTATTGGATTGTGCTGTCGGACGTGTCGCCACAGCCTCACCCAGGGTTTCTCCCTTCGGTGATAACTGACGGACCTCCGACCGACTGACGGACCTCCGACCGACTGACGGACCTCCGACTGACTGACTGACCTCCGACTGACTGACTGACCTCCGACTGACTGACTGACCTCCGACTGACTGACGGACCTCCGACCGACTGACGGACCTCCGACTGACTGACTGACCTCCGACTGACTGACGGACCTCCGACTGACTGACGGACCTCCGACTGACTGACTGACCTCCGACTGACTGACGGACCTCCGACCGACTGACGGACCTCCGACTGACTGACCTCCGACTGACGGACGGACCTCCGACTGACTGACGGACCTCCGACTGACTGACTGACCTCCGACTGACTGACGGACCTCCGACCGACTGACGGACCTCCGACTGACTGACGGACCTCCGACTGACTGACCTCCGACTGACGGACGGACCTCCGACTGACGGACGGACCTCCGACTGACTGACGGACCTCCGACTGACTGACGGACCTCCGACTGACTGACTGACCTCCGACTGACTGACGGACCTCCGACCGACTGACGGACCTCCGACTGACTGACGGACCTCCGACTGACTGACCTCCGACTGACGGACGGACCTCCGACTGACGGACGGACCTCCGACTGACTGACGGACCTCCGACTGACTGACGGACCTCTGACTGACTGACGGACCTCCGACTGACTGACTGACCTCCGACTGACTGACGGACCTCCGACTGACGGACGGACCTCCGACTGACGGACGGACCTCCGACTGACTGACGGACCTCCGACTGACTGACGGACCTCCGACTGACGGACCTCCGACTGACTGACGGACCTCCGACTGACTGACGGACCTCCGACTGACTGACGGACCTCCGACTGACTGACGGACCTCCGACCGACTGACGGACCTCCGACTGACTGACGGACCTCCGACTGACTGACGGACCTCCGACCGACTGACGGACCTCCGACTGACTGACGGACCTCCGACTGACGGACCTCCGACTGACTGACGGACCTCCGACTGACTGACGGACCTCCG
Organism: Telmatherina bonti; assembly: GCF_933228915.1. Taxonomy (NCBI): domain Eukaryota; kingdom Metazoa; phylum Chordata; class Actinopteri; order Atheriniformes; family Telmatherinidae; genus Telmatherina; species Telmatherina bonti. Next base: position 10,655,150 of record NC_136624.1, read on the forward strand.
ACTGACTGACGGACCTCCGACTGACGTTCAACCGGGATGTTCGATTGGTTTCATCGTTCTGCAGCTGCCGCCGTGAAGACGAGAGAAAAACGTTGCGGTCCCGCCCAAACCGAAGCTCTTTAACGCTGACATAAAGGTCTCGATGAAGAACTTCCTAATCCGTTACAGATCAACCATCAGCAGCAGAACAAATCGCCTACTGGAAGCGTGGTTTCCGTGGCAACCTGATGAAAGCCTGCATGTTGTTTTGCTAAAACTTCAGTTTGTTTATATTCAGTATTTTTTCTTGTTTCGTTGTTCAGTTCTGGTTAAAAAAACAACAAGTTTGGGTTTAAATCTCCCAGATGTTTGATCTCACACCGTGGACATGGACGGGTTTTCACACCGCTACACTTTCAGACTTTATTATTTTTCTGTCGCGGATGTTTTTCTTCTTCAGAAAAGTCTTCCATCCTGAACCCCCCTGTAGTCCAGACATCTGGAGGATACAGGAGATTCTTCTCACACGCAGGAATCGACCAGAACTTCCTGCAGCTCCTTTAGCACAACTGCAGGTCCAGTTTTTCCTGCTCCATGGCAGATCCACAGCTGTGGTACCTTCCAGATCTTTTTCACGGCTTCTGCTCTGCAGGAGACCTGAACAAACACCAGGAAGGTCATACGAGGACAGCTGGACTTTATTTCATCTGAGCCTCTTGGACTGATGACAGCTGCGGAGCGACTCGTTCTTTATATCAATCAATGTCGTCGTTTGATCGGAATAAAAACACTGGCTGACTTTAGGTTGCTGAGAAATTCCTGATTTTTTTTTTGTTGTTTTTTTCACAATTTAACATTTATTTAGTGTTTATGAAGCTATTTCAGTTTCAGCCTTTAAAACTCTGGCGTTTCTCAGAAACTGTTTCTATGTGTTTATTCTGCAGACAAGTCTCTCTGTGTTTCTGTTTTCCTGTTAACAGCCCAGGTTTTATCTCGTTGGTATCGTTGGTACCGAGTACGGTTACAGGCACAGAGCGTCGGGCCCATACCGAATACTGGTATCAGGGTATCCAATGTACACAGTATCATAAATAACTGTAACCAGCAATAAACAGCTGGAGGAAAAAGTGTAAATATGTAAATAGTTTCTGTTGTGTGTCTGTTTTAAAGGCATTTTTTTCCCCCCTAAAGTCCAAGACCTGAGAGAATGATGAAAAGGCTTCATCTGCGCGCGTGTGTGTTATTTCTATAAAGTTCTTCTTCTGGTTGCCTGTCCACTGCTACATCTACTGACATCTAACATTGACATTGATTTAAAATAATTTCAACCTTATAACCTGACCAGTGAGGCTGTCATGAAACCATAATACCAGCATGTTGACTGGGATTAAAATGGTAGCGTTTCTACATTCAGTTCAATTCATTTCAATAAACGTTATTGTCATTGCACAAGTGCAATGAAAGTGACACAGACCGCTCTCGTGTTAAAACGATTAAATCAATAATTAAACACATAAATAAAACACAGAAACAATACTATAAAAAACAAAACATGCATTAAAATAGAAGGAAACCTCCCAAAACAGCAACGACTGGTTGGAGTTTTAAGGATTAACACAATGTGAGACATAAACTTTAAAAACTTGTGCTTGAGGATGTTTAAATGTTACGTCGGCTGTCTGGAACATGATCAGGAAAAGTCTCAGATATTTGTTTAAACTGGATTTACTGAAGCTAAACTTTACGGAGCAGAGTGGGTTTCTGTAGCTCTATAAATGCCACCTTCCTGACGGCGAAAGCTGACTGTCAGCGTGACGCAGCTCACCGCGCCTCCTCCAGTCTTCTACATTAAACACAGCGATGACAGCAGATCAGCGTAAAAACCAGTCCTGACTGGGTTTGTAGTGGTTTCCTTACAAGCAGACTGGTGTTTCCCCCCAGACCTGCTGGTGTTTCTGTTCACCACACAGTCCGGACAGGACAGGAGTTTAGTTAAGTGTGTGTGTGTGTGTGTGTGTGTGTGTGTGTGTGTGTGTGTGTGTGTGTGTGTGTGTGTGTGTGTGTGTGTGTGTGTGTGTGTGTGTGTGAGCGGAGGCTGAGCCATCAACATGTTTTATTTTCCAGGGAAAAGCGTGAAGATACAAACATACGATTGATAGAAATGTAGATTTAATCTGGACTTCTGAGAGCAATAAAAGCCATAATATTCAGCGTGGTGTGTGTGACGCTGCTGCGCTGCGGATCTGATCTCACCGAGATGTTAAACACGAGATGAAGGCTGTTTTCTGCTCTCTTCTCTCATGAACATCATGGAAACATGTGGAAGAACGAAGTAACTGTTGTCTGATCAGATAAAACGACTTGCTGAGCGACGCTCCTCCAACTTTCAGCTGTTTCACACACAACTGGATCGCACAGAAGTTGTCATTAAAACAATAATTAGGATTTAATGTGATTAGTTAATCGTCAACTTTAGAAAAAGTGCATAGACAAACCTGCTTAAACCGGTTAAATCCAACATTAAATGAGACGTAGAGGAAAAGTGAGGGATTGTATGTTTAATATTTCATTCCCAGTTCAGACTGCTGTCCAGACCAACACACACTCTGGACGTTGAGCTTTGATATTTAACATCATGGGAAAGAAAAACGACAGATTTTCTGCTTGTTGAATCAGGATAGAGTGGAAACCTTCTCCTTCCTGGTGAGGATAACCAGGTTATTACAGTCTGACTTTATTGGCTCATTGATCGCTGAACTGACCTATCATTAAAGCTGCAGTGGGAAACTCCACCTCGTGCATGTGAAGGTCTAAAACCTGGCTCTTCTATCCGTGTAAGCTTAAATCTGCCTCTGCTGGTTTGGTAAAGAGTTCATGACATGCCCAGCAGTTAGCATGCGGCTTGTTGCTCTGGTGCCGATGCATCGCCGGCGGCGTAATGTTGTCATATTTCTACACGGAAGTGCGTCTGAAGAAAACCTGTCATTAAGTCTCAGTTCTGGCCTCATCTCTCGGTAGGGGGCAGTGACGACACATGGACGGAGACAGAAGAGGTCCCAGAGGACGACAGCGCAGTCAGGTAATCACATCTGCTTTGTTTCATTAAACCAGACTCTGCTCTGTTGAGTCAGCATCACTGTGAAGAACCTGGAACCAGAAGCTGTCAGGAAAACAGAAGATTTATATGTCAAAGTGCTGAAAAGGATTTTTAAGCTGCAGAAATCTTGAGATGGATAAAAATCATAGAAATTCGAAGATGTGTTGTTCCTCTTGTGCTCAGGAATGGGGATTCGCAGCTCTTTGACAAGGTTCGAGGACACGACATCAAGCTCCTACGCTACCTGTCGGTTCGCTACATCTGCGACCTCATGGTGGAGAACAAGAAGGTTAAGTTTGGCCTGAAGTAAGGAAGCTTCTCATCAACTCTGCTAATTGTCATGCATGTTTTTATTTCCATGTGCGTGAGGAAAAGGACTGATAAACAGGCCTTAGATCAGGTTTTATCTCTCTGATTGCTGCTTTCATCTGTGGTTTAAATCTTCATTTAGTTTTTTTTAAAGCTTCGTTCAACATGTTGCGTGTTGGAAGTTGACATTTAATAAGATGCAGTCACATGACGGCATGTCAGCATTCATTACAGCATCAGACCAACACACTGAGCTGCTGTCAGAGCTAAAGCCGCGTGTGCGTCTGAAAGAAGTTCCTCTGTCGGGTTTAATTGATAACTTGAGAAAAACTGCATTCATCCTTGTTTTAAAAAAGCTTCAGGCTTTATCGTTGCTGATCTGTTTTAGCTGCTTCCGCTGCAAGAGATGCATGATTGGCCACAAAAGTCCTGATCCAAGCACTTTGTGAGAAGTTCATTTTGGTGCTGAACAGCGAAGTGGTGGAAAAATCTGAAACACCTCTGGCTTCCAGTTCAGCTCCAACTCAGCTTTATTTGTTTCACATCAATTCACGACAGGTCGCTTAGAAAATGTGGAGCCGAGTTAGAATCCATGTAGAACAAATCCATCATATGATCCACGTTAGTCCTGTTTATAATAACTGTTCATTTAAACATAGAAATCATGAGCTGGATAAGAGACTAGCAGCGGATCAAACGGTCTCTTTGACTCAGTCCTGAGTCCTGAGCTCCAGTAGAACCAGTACAAGGAAGGAAAAGCTCCAGTAAAACCAGTACAAGGAAGGAAAAGCTCCAGTAGAACCAGAACAAGGAAGGAAAAGCTCCAGTCGAACCAGAACAAGGAAGGAAAAGCTCCAGTAGAACCAGAACAAGGAAGGAAAAGCTCCAGTAAAACCAGTACAAGGAAGGAAAAGCTCCAGTAGAACCAGTACAAGGAAGGAAAAGCTCCAGTCGAACCAGAACAAGGAAGGAAAAGCTCCAGTAAAACCAGTACAAGGAAGGAAAAGCTCCAGTAGAACCAGAACAAGGAAGGAAAAGCTCCAGTAAAACCAGTACAAGGAAGGAAAAGCTCCAGTAAAACCAGTACAAGGAAGGAAAAGCTCCAGTAGAACCAGAACAAGGAAGGAAAAGCTCCAGTCGAACCAGAACAAGGAAGGAAAAGCTCCAGTAGAACCAGTACAAGGAAGGAAAAGCTCCAGTAGAACCAGAACAAGGAAGGAAAAGCTCCAGTAGAACCAGTACAAGGAAGGAAAAGCTCCAGTAGAACCAGAACAAGGAAGGAAAAGCTCCAGTAAAACCAGTACAAGGAAGGAAAAGCTCCAGTAGAACCAGAACAAGGAAGGAAAAGCTCCAGTAAAACCAGTACAAGGAAGGAAAAGCTCCAGTCGAACCAGTACAAGGAAGGAAAAGCTCCAGTAGAACCAGAACAAGGAAGGAAAAGCTCCAGTAGAACCAGAACAAGGAAGGAAAAGCTCCAGTAAAACCAGTACAAGGAAGGAAAAGCTCCAGTAGAACCAGTACAAGGAAGGAAAAGCTCCAGTAGAACCAGAACAAGGAAGGAAAAGCTCCAGTAAAACCAGTACAAGGAAGGAAAAGCTCCAGTAGAACCAGAACAAGGAAGGAAAAGCTCCAGTAAAACCAGTACAAGGAAGGAAAAGCTCCAGTCGAACCAGTACAAGGAAGGAAAAGCTCCAGTAGAACCAGAACAAGGAAGGAAAAGCTCCAGTAAAACCAGTACAAGGAAGGAAAAGCTCCAGTAGAACCAGTACAAGGAAGGAAAAGCTCCAGTAAAACCAGTACAAGGAAGGAAAAGCTCCAGTAGAACCAGTACAAGGAAGGAAAAGCTCCAGTCGAACCAGAACAAGGAAGGAAAAGCTCCAGTCGAACCAGTACAAGGAAGGAAAAGCTCCAGTAGAACCAGAACAAGGAAGGAAAAGCTCCAGTAGAACCAGTACAAGGAAGGAAAAGCTCCAGTCGAACCAGAACAAGGAAGGAAAAGCTCCAGTCGAACCAGTACAAGGAAGGAAAAGCTCCAGTCGAACCAGTACAAGGAAGGAAAAGCTCCAGTCGAACCAGTACAAGGAAGGAAAAGCTCCAGTAGAACCAGAACAAGGAAGGAAAAGCTCCAGTAAAACCAGTACAAGGAAGGAAAAGCTCCAGTCGAACCAGAACAAGGAAGGAAAAGCTCCAGTAAAACCAGTACAAGGAAGGAAAAGCTCCAGTCGAACCAGAACAAGGAAGGAAAAGCTCCAGTAAAACCAGTACAAGGAAGGAAAAGCTCCAGTAGAACCAGAACAAGGAAGGAAAAGCTCCAGTAGAACCAGTACAAGGAAGGAAAAGCTCCAGTCGAACCAGTACAAGGAAGGAAAAGCTCCAGTCGAACCAGAACAAGGAAGGAAAAGCTCCAGTAAAACCAGTACAAGGAAGGAAAAGCTCCAGTAGAACCAGTACAAGGAAGGAAAAGCTCCAGTCGAACCAGAACAAGGAAGGAAAAGCTCCAGTAAAACCAGTACAAGGAAGGAAAAGCTCCAGTAGAACCAGAACAAGGAAGGAAAAGCTCCAGTCGAACCAGAACAAGGAAGGAAAAGCTCCAGTAAAACCAGTACAAGGAAGGAAAAGCTCCAGTAGAACCAGTACAAGGAAGGAAAAGCTCCAGTAAAACCAGTACAAGGAAGGAAAAGCTCCAGTAGAACCAGTACAAGGAAGGAAAAGCTCCAGTCGAACCAGAACAAGGAAGGAAAAGCTCCAGTAGAACCAGTACAAGGAAGGAAAAGCTCCAGTAGAACCAGTAAAAGGAAGGAAAAGCTCCAGTAGAACCAGAACAAGGAAGGAAAAGCTCCAGTAGAACCAGTACAAGGAAGGAAAAGCTCCAGTCGAACCAGTACAAGGAAGGAAAAGCTCCAGTAGAACCAGAACAAGGAAGGAAAAGCTCCAGTAAAACCAGTACAAGGAAGGAAAAGCTCCAGTCGAACCAGTACAAGGAAGGAAAAGCTCCAGTAGAACCAGAACAAGGAAGGAAAAGCTCCAGTAGAACCAGAACAAGGAAGGAAAAGCTCCAGTAAAACCAGTACAAGGAAGGAAAAGCTCCAGTAAAACCAGTACAAGGAAGGAGAAGCTCCAGTCGAACCAGAACCTCCTAAATTTAATGTTTATCAGAAAGAAATGTTTGAAGTGTGATCTTGAAGGTGGACCGGGTTCTGCCATGGAGAGGGTTGTGAAAGTCGTGGTAAAAGCAGCGACATTCTGACTCACGGGTAGCTGAAGTACAGCAATACTAACAGTATAAAGCTAGATTATCCGATTTTACACACACATATGTATATATATATATATATATATATAGAGAGAGAGAGAGAGAGAGAGAGAGAGAGAGAGAGAGAGAGAGAGAGAGAGAGAGAGAGAGAGAGAGAGAGAGAGAGAGAGATATACACGTGTGTGTGTGTGTGTGTGTGTGTGTATAACAACACTGTCAACAATCACGTCTGAAGCACCTCCTGATTGATTCTCTGGATTAAAACTTTCCTCCCTTCATCTGTATGAAGTTCATCTGTTAGCGGCTGTGTGTTCACAGATTTTCTGTGTGTGTGTGTGTGTGTGTGTGTGTGTGTGTGTGTGTGTGTGTGTGTCTGCAGTGTGACGTCCTCGGAGAAGGTGGACAAGGCCCAACGCTATGCAGACTTCACCTTGCTCTCTGTGCCTTACCCAGGTAAGCAGCCGCAGCGTTTCACCAGAGGTTCAGAACAGAAACGATGGATCTGTTCTGAACTGGGTCACCGTGGTTACGTCCCTCAGCTGCGTTTCACCAGCTGGGTTTCTGCAGCCAAAGCCAGTATTTCAGAACCTGGCCGCCTTAGTCGTAGTGACAAAATCCAGTTACTTCTATCGATCTCACTGGAAACTGATCATATCTGTCCACATGAGCTTTACTCAGCTGTTCATGTGGACGAATGTCCTCATTTTACATGAAATTCCTGTTTCATCAGACGTTGCCTGTCTGCTGGACAAGATGAAGTCTCTGTTTGCTAGAAAGCAGGACAAGAGCTAACAGATGTTGACTGACATCTGGAAAGTAGCTCAAACCATCACATGAACTTTTCAGTCTCCTGAAGCATGTACCAGGTGCTGTGTTGGAGCTTTCTTATAAAAAATGTCTTTTTTCCCCAGGCTGTGAGTTTTTTAAGGACTACAAAGACAGAGACTACACAGCTGAAGGTCTGGTGTTCAACTGGAATCAGGTAGAGGCTCTGTGCTCCCAGTTAATCCAGTCTGTGATGGGAACCGGATGTGTTCTGACTCCTCTGTGTCTGCTCCAACAGGACTACGTGGACGCTCCTTTGACAATCCCAGAGTGTTTTACTCAGAACTTGAACATTGACTGGACCCAGTACCAGGTTAGTTCTCCTCCTGTTGTCTCTTCTCCTCCTCTCCTCTTCCTGTCTTGTTTTTCTCACTTCCCGTCTCCGTGCCGTCACCTGTCTGTCAGCTGGCCTCCGTAGCATATGTGGTGTTTCACTGCCATCTGTTGTACACATCATGAACTTCTCTGCTCAAAGATCCTGAACAGCAAACGTCTCACACTGTGTATTCCAGCATCATTCAACCCACAAAATGTTTCTAAATCCAAGTACGCCCAGTTCTGGTCCTCCAAAGACCTGATTCAGATGAACGGATCATTAATGGGATTGTGCAGAACGTGTCAAGCTGTGTAGAAGGTTTGTTTAATCTGAATGAGGTTTGCCGAAGCAGGAAAATATCTAAAACCAGCAGGACAGCGGAGCACCAGAACAGGAGATCCCCGACAAAAATCCACTGTATAAGCCAGACCTAGTCAACTTCCTGTTATCTAACCAGCCAATCACGTGGCAGCAACTCAGTGTGGTTAGTCATGTGGACATGGTCCAGACGCCTCAGTTCAAACTGAGCATCAGAATGAGGAAGAAAGATTTAACCCTTACAACTCCAAGCAGTTTCTCACTTTTTCTTTTAATTATTTATTATTTTAGTTTAAAAAATGCATTTAGAAGTGCAACCCTTTTAATTCCAGTCAACATCCAGACATTTAGACATTGTCAGATGGCGGACGATGAGGCTAAAACCAAGCAGCAACCTGTGGCGGGTTAAAAGTGAATAAAACTGCAGTTCCCCCTTCATCCACTAGGGGCTCCATAACAGAGCGAATCCCCTTAGACTCCCATGTTAAAAAGACCAACTTCACAGCAGAAATAAACATGTTTACTGTCTGGTTCAAAAATCCATTTTCAGTTGAATAGGTCAGGTTTACCTTCATGACAACTGTGGGGGGAGGGAATTTTTTTCACACTCCCCCATTTAAAAGTAATTTAATCTAGAAATTCAGCATATTTAGGGGCATGTCATTTTGATTGACAGGTACCCAATCTCCCGCTTCAAGTAAGAAGAACGTAGAACAACCGCGGTTTTTAGCCGGTTGACAATATGACTTAGCTTTAGCTCGCTTACCTCCGTTAGCTGGTTAGCTCCTGTTATCTCGGGGTTAGCTCGGTTAGCTCTTAGCTACAGGCAGGTCGGAGTTAACTCGATGTCAATCATCCACCATGATGCTCACAGCCCCCCGTCTCAGCTCCAACTCTTTGCCTGTATTTGTATTTTCCGAGAGACGACACGCATGACCCTGCCAAGATGGCGATGGTAGGAACTGCCCACTGAGCTTCAATTCAGCTCTTCAGAAACCTACGGGTGACGTCACGGAGGCGCCCATACAGTCTATGGGCTAAAATGATGTAAAAAAACCAATCTAATATTGAATATTTTACTTTGCAGTGTTAAATAAAGCACTTTGCAGAAATTACACACAGATTAACAGTGAACAAACATTTTGTCATTTCCAGTTCATCTTTCATGTCTTGGCTTTCAGGGGGAAAATATTAGCTTTAAACAAACACACAACACAAAATATTTACATATTTATCTTTTTTCTTCCGGCTGTTTGTTGTAATTTAGGCCACTATTTATTTACAATAAATAAAAAGCAGTTAAAGTAAAACTATATTACTCTACCTACTGTACAACAAAGCTGCTTTTAGTACCACTCTGGCTTTATTCCAGCCATAGAGGACCATTATTTTTCTTCTTTTCAGACACACAGAACTTTTGACTCCGTTGTTGTTATTCGGCTGCTCCTGATTGGACATTACCGTCAATTTAAGCTCTGATTGGTGGAAAGTTCGACAGGAGGTGGTTTCCTCATAACCCCCAAGATCAAAATAAGAGGTTCTTTAGCTACATAGTAGTGTTGGTGATCTTTTTTTTATTATAGAAATGTCATAACTGATGGTGTTATCATGGATCATAGTGGATTTACCGTAGAGTCTCTGAATACATTTTGAGGCTGGGTGGCAAACCTCCCTGATGGGATGTAAATGCCTGTAAAACTTCTGTAGATCAACTCAAGGGTAAACTGTCCATCATAATTAACCCCATAGAGTTACACATTACTGTTCCTGAGACGTTGTTGATAATATAAGCGATCGGGCTCAGGGCTGCTGGAGATCTAGCGGATTTTATGGTTTAATGTGGAGCAAATAGAACCTCTGTTTATAGTAGCCTCAGTTTCCTGTTGTAGGCTGGCACTCGGTGTGGTTTTCTGCTGCTGTAGACCATCTGCTTCCAGGCTGGACGTGTTGTGTGTTTAGAGATGTAGTTCTGCATATCTTGGTTGGAAATAGTGCTTGTTTGACTTCCTGATGTCTTTCTGTCATCTCCAACCAGTCTGCCCATTCTCCTTTGACATCAACAAGACATTCTGGTCTAGACAACTGCTACTCACTGGATATTTTCTCTTCTTCTTTTATGGTTTTTATGGTTTTAAACTTTACAGTTTTATTGTTTTGTTTTATTGTTTTCTGTTTTAATATTTTAATTATGTTATGTTTAGCACTTTGTTTGCAGTGGCTGTCAGAAAGTGCTTTATAAATAAAGTTGGCTTGGCTTCTTCAGATCTTGTCTGTAAACACTAGAGATGGTTGTGTGTAGGCCTGTCTCTGTAACAAATTGTACCATGCGTTTAATTGTCTCAGAAATAATTGCGATAGACGATAATATTGCGTGAAGCGATTATTGTTGTCATTTTGAGACATTTTCATCTAAAATAATAATAATGCTATAGTAAAGCAAGTACATCCTTTCAGAGATCAACATACTTTCATTTCTAAAGAACATTTAGCTTGATGTGCAAACTAGACTCATCCAGTTCCCAGTCTGCTGAAACAGATCAGGACTTCTCCTGGGGTTTTGGCAACGTGGTCATCTGGAACACATGGTCTCTAAACACCATGTAACACAGTTACATAGTCTATGGTCAGCTCATATAAGGGGACATGTTTGGACTGGACCAGAGGTGGAATGGTAAAGTTGAATGTCTTTGATCGCCTTCAGTTTGGCATTTTTCATGTCGTCGTAAAGTTGGAAGTTGCCGTTTGTAAGATGTATGTTCATCCAGGCTATTCATACTGGTTGTGAAATGTTTGCAACATTTTTCTAAATGTCACATTTTTAACAACATTAAAGGATGGCGTCGCTTTACCAACCACGCTGTCTGAGAGCACACCATGTTGCCCTGTCCTGTTTGTATTCAATCTGTCCTTTAAACACCACAGTGATGGTACTGTTGGGAAGATGGAGCTAGCCTGTTTGTTATGGTCTTTTTTTTCCCAGCTGGGAAAACTGAAGTTGATAATTGTGTTTTAAGTGCAGATAAAAGCTTGTTGTATTGCCATTTTTAGTTAATATTGCCTTAAAATAAATACGGCACTCGACAAAAGAAAGAAATGAAAAGACAAATGAAAATAATTGCATCCAGCGCACATTTTTTGTTACTGTGCGATTAATTGACTTATTGCGACAGGCCTAGTTGTGTGTGAAAATCCCAGTAAATCAGCCGTCAACCAACAAAATGTCACATTCAAAGTCTCTTAAATCCTCTTTCTTCTTCATCCTGATTCTCAGTCTGAACTTCAGTAAGTCGACTTCATCATGTTTACAGACTAAATGTGTTGAGTTGCTGCCATGTGATTGGCTGGTTAGATATTTGTGTTATTAGACAGTTTAACAGCAGATGAAGTGGACGGTGTTACAGTTAACAGGTTACCAGATCTCAGCGTTTGGTTCTCTTGTAAAAACTAGGAGTTCATTCGTATGTTTTGTTTGTTATTCAGTCCTGGGACCTGGTGGAGCAGACCCAGAACTACCTTAAGCTGCTTCTTCACATCATCAACAGTGATGGTAAGTGGATGTTTTTGTTCTTTGTGGCTTAATCTTGCTTTAAATTTTTCACACAGACTTCTGGACTTTCCAGCCTCTTCAACAACATTAAAAGTTCTCAAATTAAATGTTGACTCATTTGCAAATTGTTCTTTTACTTTTTTTTTTTTTTTTTTAAATCCGGAGTGAAATCTTTCTACATGCATTGGTTCCCATTCGCTTTTAAAAAGTTCTCAGTTTTTTCATGGGAAATGTGTGTTTCCAGACTGGTTTTCCTGTTTTTATCAAATGACAAAAAACTGTAACTGATGCACACTTGGGATGAACAGTAGTCCAGCAACTTCCTTCTTCATCTTTATTTTATTCTTTTTTCACGTTTTCATGGCACAAATATACAAACACATGTAGGTCCCCTATGAAAAGCACATATTGTACATTTGTACATTGTACAAGTTAAATTCAGATTAAGCTTAGTGTGCAAAAGAATAAAAAGGAAGACACACGTCTCGAAGCCTCAGCCGGCAATTTCAACCCAGCACTTCTCACCTGAGAACGCTGTGGGTCTAGTACTTAAAGAAAACTATGAAGTCGCACACGGGCTTGCCCAGTGACTTCACAATAAAAGCAGTGCGTTCGACAATCACAATATATCTATATAATACGTACCGTGATCAGAGACACGCTTACAGTAAAAAGTATATGGGCTGACAACATAACAATGAGGATGTATTACAATAATCGCCTTTTAAAGGGTTATTAATCATTTTAAAGCCTGAGAATTTGAGATTTTCCTGCACAGAGGTTTCCCAGAAGATTACTTATGGCCGGGGTGTCCAGCTTCGGTCCTTAGGGGCCACAAGATGGAAGGTTTTCTGTGCATCCCTGCTCCAACACAGCTGACTAAAATGAATGAGTTAATATGCAGACCGTCATAGGCTGTTGGATCCATTTAATTTGAGTCTGGTGTGTTGACGCAGAAATACGTAGAAAATCTGCAGGTCCGACTTCGGACAGCACAAAGAGTCACAAAATCAGAGGAAGAGGAACCTTATGGCCGCTCCGCGCCGACCTGGTGATGGAAGTAGTTCATCTCACACACATCTCCGTGTTTACAGTAACATTTCCTGACACGTGTTGGGAGGAAAACGGTTGCAGTGAAATTCAGATGAACATGACTGAAGGAGCCAGAGAAGTCGTCAATAAGTTTCTGTTTGTGTCTGAAAACAAACATCTGAACATGTTAATATAAACTGTTCATCTCTGGTCGTTTATTCTTAGTAAGAAAAACACTAAAACAATGGTGAAAACAAGAAGCAATTGATTATTGGATTTGGTAGAAGATAGAATATTATGGAGGAAAAAAACCACTCACGATCATGCGTGTGTGTGTGTGTGTGTGTGTGTGTGTGTGTGTGTGTGTGTGTGTGTGTGTGTGTGTGTGTGTAAAATACATGATTTATAATGTGTGTAAACTAATTTCTGACTAACTTTAGGTAGATGTAAGTTTATGTTTAAATGCACACTTAAAAAAAAAAAGTAACACAAATATTTTACACGCAGTTTTTCTTCAGCCTCACAATAATAGTTTTGTGTTTAAAAAGACTCTAAGCAGACGAGTCGTTAAATAAACCATCCAGAAGTTTACACACTTTTCACGCCTCATGTGGACGTGGTGCATTCAGGTGCATCAGATTTTCTTCTATAGTTGGTTTAAAGGGACTCCGTGTGACTTTTGGGGCGCTAAACCTGTGACTTCCGCAGGCTACACGACACGATTAAACAGTCTACATCCCTGATGCTTGAAAAAACACTCGCACAAAGCAAAAACTGACTCAAAAACTTTAGTAAAAGTGAGTTTTGAGTATTAAAAATCATTGTTTGCACTGCAAAAACTGAAATCTAAGTAAGATTAAATATCCTAAATTGAGTACACATACGCTTATTTTTTTAAAGGTAAGATAATTCTTAGTTTTTATGCCAGAGAATTCCTCTCATTTTTACATGTTTTTGGAAGTCTTGACAAGACAAATATTCTTGTTCTGTTGGCAGATATTTATGTAATTTTAGGCAACATTTACCTAATTTTCGAATTTTTTTTTTTTTTTTTTTTTTTAAGGCTGAGTTTTTGTAGTGTAGGGAGTCACATCATTGAAGCCAATTAGCTTAAATTAGCCCCGCCCCCTTCACGCCTTAATGTCCAGTTTGGTTTTGTGTCGTTGCAGATGACAGCGGCCTCCTGGTCCACTGCATATCAGGGTGGGACCGAACGCCTCTCTTTGTATCCCTCCTCCGGCTCTCCCTGTGGGCAGTAAGTTTTCTGTCTTTCTGGTTTCTGAAGCTCACTTTGTCTTTAAACATTCATGAAGGACAAACCAGGAAAACTTAAGTTCCCATCACATTAAACGAGTCTCGTGTCCAGTTTCCTGAATTTCACACAGAAAGCACAAGACTCTTGATGTGTTTTTCACTAAGATTCATCCCTTCATCCTGATATTGACCCATTTCCTAACATACAGAAGGTGGGATGACTGGTGTTTCCCAGCAGACATGCTGGTGTTTCTGTTCAAAATCACAAAATTGAACTACAGAGTGCGTGTGTGTGCATTAGTTATGAATGTGTTTATTGATTTTGAGGAAAAGTATGAAATAGTTGAGCTTATAAAACCATTTTTATGTGTATAAAAAGCAAAAATGAGTTCAAAAGGTTAAAAAACAGATAAATCCTTTAAAAATCAGCCCATGAAGATGTCTTGCACAGGTTGGCCTGGTTGCTGACAGAGCTGTTTACACTGATTACAGTCAGTCCCTTCAGGATTTCACCGCTTTTTCAAGCATTTTTTTTTCTTATTTTGGGATCTAAAATCCCAGACTTTGTTGTTGTTGAGAAAAGTTGCAACAATTCTTTATTTCTTGCAAAAGCACCTGAAATGTTTTTAACATGATTTATAATAATAATACCTGTGGTGGCAGTGGTTCAGGAGGGAGGACCACTGGCCTGCAGGTCGGCGGTTTGAGCCCCCACAATGCAGCCATCCTCTGAGGACCAGCTTGGATAAATGCAGGAGTTGCGTAAGGAAGGGCATCTGGCATAAAACATGAGCCAGCGTAAACATGCTTACGTGGCTTCTGATTGGTGGGTGGGAGAGAGTGGGTTGCTTTGGCAACCCGTTGAGAAAAGGACGAAGCCAAGAGCAAAGGAGGAGGATTTATGATAATTATAACAGTGAATTAAAATCCAGATTCTGGTACACCGAGACTTTTAACTGGGAGGGTTTTTCCCCGTTCAGCAGAGCGAAGCTCCAGCAGGAAGAAGGAACGATTCAGGTTCTGTCAGCACTGGAAACAGATGCTGATACTTCTGTTCCTCGTCAGATCTTCTCTGGAGGTTTCTCTTTGAAATGAAATGAAAAATGTAAGGGATAATGCCCGACGAGGTGTCCATTATCAGAAATTAATGGACGACGCGGGGGCGTGAACCATCCTACGCGAAGCAACAAATACCCGATGATGCGCCTCAACGTGGGTGCATCATCGGGTATGATGATGCGCCTCAGTCCGCACACTGTGTATGAATGTGAGTGTGTGTGTGCACAGTGTGCCATCCAGCAATCGAGTCTGAAAGATAAGAGTGTTGAACAGAAGTGCCGTCCCCCTCCTCTTAACGGGTTCCAGTGAAAATGTGATTATTTTCTGCCTGAAATGCATATTTCTTCACAATATGAAGGAAATCGGGGAGGATGTTTATCATGTTTATGTGATGTCTGACGTTGTCAGTCCAGATATTCTTTCTAGCCGTTTGTCACTAACATTTCTGTTGCCACGGTTACCAACTGCTGTTTGAGCCAGCGCACTGATTTAGAACTATTAGGCTATTTGACGGAACTTTTTTTAACTGGTGTCGAATATTACTTTTTAAATGACAACCTGCAGCCAATCAGAATCGAGTATTCACCATGGTATAAACTTTATTAATCCCCAAAGGGAAATTCAATATTGTAGTATATAATAATAATAATTATTAATTTGAGGTCTTTTTCCGGAGGCTGATGGCTGCTGGCAGGAATGATCTTCTGTATCTTTCAGTCTTACAGCGGACCTGAAGAAGCCTCTCACTGAACACACTTTGTTGTTTCATCACTGTGTTGTGGAGAGGGTGTGAAGAATCCTCCATCATCTTCATCAGCTTGTGCAGCATTCTTCTTTGGACAATCAGCCCCAGTGGCTCCAGAGTTACTCCAAGCACAGAACCAGCTTTCTTGATCAGTTTGTTGATTCTCTTCAAGCCTCTGGTTCTGATGCTACTACCCCAGCAGATGCTGCAAAGCTGACTGCACTCTCCACAACAGACTTATAGAAGATATGCAACATCCTGGTGCAGACGTTAAACCATCTCAGCTTCCTTAAGAAGTACAGTCTGCTCTGACCTTTCTTGTAGATGTAGTCAGTGTTGCATTTCCAGTCCAGTTTGTTGTCCAGCTGAACTCCAGGGTTCTGGTACAATACTATGGTTTTCAGCACAACCCTGCAGTTACAGAACAGTTTAGCTCCACCTTCACGCAGAACTTGGGAGGAAGAGTCGTGGATGTTTTGAAGCCCGTCATCCAGAATGTGCTTCAGTCTGATCTAGGTTTTATGTAAACATCTGATTGATGAGGAAGAAAATTAGACATTATTGTTGTTTTAAAGAACAACATTTACATATTTAACAACACACTAACGTTGGGGCTAACGGCGGTTCGTTCACCTCTCAGATTTAGTTTCTATGAGGTTGTCTGATCACATCCTGATCAATAATTATTGATTGTTGTGAAAGGAAGACGATTTCCTGGTGGATTTGAAGTGAACTTGACCAGAGACATGAAACATGAACGTTTAACGTGTTTTTGTACGTTCACAGGATGGTGCGGTGCACGCCAACCTGGAACCTGCTGAGATCCTGTACCTGACCATTGCTTACGACTGGTTTCTCTTCGGGTAAATTCATCTTCTTTTCATCTTTCTTAATTAATATTGAGGATTTTTGGCTACTTGTGGTCTTTACTTGACAGTAGCTTGACAGGAAGGAGGTCAAGATGTGGGGTGGCATGCAGCAAAGACCCTAGACTTGGACTCCAACGTCGGTCAAACTGTCCACTCCATCTATGACTGTCACGATGCGTGGAGATGAGGACCCAAACGCTGGCTAGAGCGACAGGACAGAGATGTTTTAATGAAAAACTTGAAAGGACAAACAGACAATGAACTAACAACTGAGAACAGAAACCAAGTGATATAAATACAGAGAAAACAACGAGTCTCGGGTGTAAACGATAAGCTAAGTGAACCAAGGAGAACTAATGAACAGGAAACACAACTGCAAAACAAAACAGGAAAGAAGAAGTAAAGACTAATAATAACACAAAAGCCACATCATTAAAAGGAGCGTCCATCTCCAGTCTGCTGCACTCGTATTTACGTCATCATGGATCAGGACTTGGTATTCTTTCTCAGATGGTGGAGATCATGATGCAACCCCCCTTTGCTCCTGTCATCTTGAACCCCTCCTTGCTGTAACATCTTGGTTGTACTTCAGATGCTTCAGTGATCCAGCTCACCAGGATGTACAACAGAAGTGTTGGAATGTCGTTTGGATTGGATAAATGTGGATAAATGGCATCAGAGGGGGGCAAAATAATCACAACTGAAGGGGTCACCACCACCAGAAGGCACTGTAGCAGAGGTTTAGGACAGATACCAGTACTTAGGGATGCCAGAGACTGATAGCATGGACATTATCTACAACCTGTTATCTACAGAGAGTAAGGCAGGGCCTGAAGAGTAAGCTTAATGGAAAGAACAAGTCCAAAACATCAGAATTACCTGCCAGTGATCACATCCCAGCTGGTAGGGGCGGGAGACAAAATAGTTTCACATAAAAATCTGGATTTTTTTGTTTTTTGTTTTACAATTTTTAAATCTTTTTTTTTTTTTTTTTTTTGGTCAAAATCTTTTTTTTTCTTCCAATTTTACATGTTTATATTCCAGATGGAGAAGAAGTTTGCGGTTTTCTCCAGCAGAAGGCGAAATGTTTTATCTTCGACTGTAGTAACATGACGCTATTTCTGTTTTGGAAAACACTTAAACAGAAGATGACAGACAACCTGCAAAAATTCACATGAATCCTCCAGCATCACATTTTAAGTGAAAAGTGTCGACACGTTTAGAATTATTTGCTTTTAAGTGAAAAGTAGAGCTGGAGAAAGTTGTTTGTAATCTCTGTAATGCACATGTACATCTGCAGTAACACGACTAACGTTACTGCCCGCCTAGCAAGACGCCATCCTGAGGTGTAAATGCCGAGCTAGTAGCCAAACTTAGTGCAGCAACAAGGTGACACTCAAACCAGCACTTTTATAAGCAGCAAGCTTATTGAAACAATAAGTTTAGACAAGCTGATACTAATGGGAATGAGGCAAAAGATTCTCATGGTGCATGGAGGCTTTCACCCAAAGTCCTGCACCCTGAGACTGGGCAATAAGAGGCAGGAGGAGGAGGGGGGCATACAAGCCAGTATGCAGGATGAAACAACTCCTCCCTAACTGCTCTCTCTGGACATGGACTTTGGGACCCCCTGTGTCCTTTAGAGGACCCAGCTGGTCCAGGACGTAGTAGCAGGTGGAAGATGGAGCCAGGTAAGGCAGGAACATCTGTAGTAAGTTCAGGGTGGAAGTCCTAAAGATGCCTCCAAACATGGTGGAGAGTGACACAGCTTAAGTCCTGCAGGACTTCCAGATCCAGTCCAATACACTGGTGATAGAGAACCAGTTAGACTTCATGGCGGTGGACAAACCACAGAAGAAGACAGCAACGATACATGTAAAGATCCTGAACGATGAGAAGCTGGAAAGAAGACGACGGTGGTGTCAGCGGTTTATCAAGCAGTGGGAGCTCCACACTGGGACACTGGGAGAAGGGTTCCAGAAAATCCCAGTAACGCCATCAGAGGAGGAAAGAGTCGTGGAACTGCTGGGATCCTGCAGAGAACTTTGAAGCTGCCAGACTTCTGGTGGAAATCCCAAAGCGGTGCCGTCAGACTTGACGCAATGAAGACGTCCTGTTTAGATTCATCTGTTGGATCAGAGAGATTGATGGTTCTGGACTTCCTCCAGTAAGAAGGACACAACATCCGTAGGCTTGTTAGTTCCTCCTGACAAACCTGGTCATCATTGCATTTCCTCTGAGCATGAAGGCTTTTCTGTCTTGTCATGAATTTACAGACATGAAACGAGCTCATATTTTCTGTATTTCTTTCTAGTCACATGCTGCCAGATCGACTCTCCAAAGGGGAAGAGGTACTTCTGTTTTTCTCTCAAATTACCTTAAATATGATATAAATAACTCCAACCTCAGAATGAGGCCATGAAGCTTCAGAAAAATCCACATCTCCTTGTTTAAAATGGAATAAACAACCCCCAGTTGAAGTTTTTCAGCTGCACGTATCGCCTGCATGAGCATGTTTATTTATTTTCAATAAGACAGTAATGGTAAAAGTATGGGAGCCTACTGTTGTCATGACTACATTGTTTTTTTCTCTTCCTCAGATTTTCTTTTTTTGCTTCAATTTTTTGAAGCACATTGTCTCAGAGAAGTTCTCTGCTGTTAAGAAACAAAGGTACTGCTGTCACGTTGGAGGTCATTCATCATAGTTTCGGGGGAATCTTTCCATGACTGACATTGTTGTACCATCTGTTATTTCACAGGAGGAAAAACTCCCACTTCAAAGACGGTGATTTCACTGTGGAAGACCTCTGTCAGCTGAGTAAGTCTCTGTGTTTATGATTCCTGAAGAGTGTGGGAAGGATTTTATTCCTCTTTAATTCCCATTTAAAGTTAAACCCGCTTTAATGAAAAATGGCTGTGTAAACACCTAATTCTGAATGAAAAAGACCATTCGGAATAAAACTTAATTCCAAAGTAAGTGGCGTTTTAAATCCAAACTAATTATTTCCTCTGTCATGCAAACCTTAGTTACGCTCAAGTAACAACTTCCAGCGGTAAAAAGTGAAGCCTGTGTGGAAGTGCATAAAACTGCAGTTCCCCCTTCATCCACTAGGGGCTCCAAAACAGAGAATCCCCATAGACTCCCATGTTAAAAAGACCAACTTCACAGTAGAAATAAACACGTTTACAGCCTGGTTCAAAAGACAATTTTCGGTTTAATAGGTCAGGTTTACCTTCATGACAACTGTGGGGGGAGGGAATTTTTTTGTAACTCCTCCGGACTCAGACAAGCTCTGCACTAGGACTGGGTCATATGGCCAAAAAAATAAAATCTCTGATTTTTTTTTTAAACCAAATTCGATTTCCAATTTTAATAAATTTTTCCCCTTACTGTAAAGAAAAAAAAATAGTAAAAAATTACAAATGTCAAAAATGGTTCTTTTTCCAAAAATTCAGGAGTTTACCTGAATTTAAAGTGCAACTAAACAAGCTGTTAGACAAGATTGTAAAAAGAGATGCAGGTGCTGCCACTGTAAACATTATAAGAAACAACATGTTTGCATTTAGTGCGTTTCCACTGTGAGATAGTTTTTAACTTTTGATCATACTTTTAAGAATAGACCTCACTTCACCTGTGTAATTTTATTCTAAAATAAAAAAAACTGATAAATAAATAAATAAAAATGCCTCCTCTTGGAAGAAAAATAGTGATGCCTTTTAGAGTATTTTGACATTAAATAACCAAAACAATTTCCCACATTGGCAATGAGGTAATAAAAATGAATGTTTCTTTACACTTAACGTGTTTCGAGAAAATTGACCTCTTTAATACAAAATACCATTTTTAAAAAATCCCAAAATGTAATTAAAGCTATATTTCTAACATACATGTAATGTTACATTCTTGCGGTTTTTTGTTTAATTTACATTTTTGGCAAGAAAGACGAGCCTGTCAGCTGCATCTGGCTTCAGACCCCTGTGCCATGTGACAATGCCCCCTCCCACTCTGAAAACCCTGCGTTTCCATGACACCTAGAACTGTGCAAAAACTAAATATCACCATAAAAACCGCTGCTATAAAAGTTTTTACGATCTCAGGAGGTGGTTTTTCAGACATTTCGATATAGGAACATTTTACAAAAGTGTAATGGAAATTATTTTGCAAAAAAATGTAATGGAAACACAGAGGGGGCACTTGTTGTTCGTTTCTAGCTGCCATGTTGTGTTTATGCGTTTCTGTGGGAAACCAGCAGGAGCGTGCTGACGTCACTATAAGGTATGGAAGCCCAAAACGTGCTGGCGGGGCAAAAAAAAAAATCCAGATTTTCATAAAAATAAATCTTCATAAACAGTAAATTCGAATTAATCTTTTAAATTGATTAATTGCCCAGCCCTGCTCTGCACGTCTGCTAAATACACATTGATTTGAATCAGGTGTGTTTGGGTTCATACCGATGACTTTTCCAGCCTTTTGTTCCTGCTTTTTACAGATGTGTTGCTGCCATCGGGGTCAAAATGAGTCATGAAATAATAAAAAGTCTGTTTCAACATCTGATGTCTCTTTTTTAGAGCTGGGATTTTATCTGAGCAGACAAACCTTCACAGGGAAGGTTCCTCCGTGCTTTATTGACTTTTCCCTTCAGTTCCGGTTCTGTAAGCTGCAGAGTTGTTGTCTTGCCTCTGGTCTGATGCAATGAGGGATAATATGAGGCTTGCAGAGCTACGAGCACTGGAGTGTGGGAGCAGACATAACAATGATAACACAAAGCTTTCATCTCTTCAGAAAATTGCAAGATTTAAAAATCCAAAACATGTTGCATCATGACGGAGAGACGTCTGCAGGCTTCCTGCCTGTTAAGTAGGACAGCTGTATGTTGAACATAGGAGCCAAATATTTCCAGTTCGCGTTAACGTGTCGACCAACATGTTTAAAAAAAAAAAAAAAAGAGGCTAAAATGTAAAATGTGTTTTCTCTCAGAGCCCAGGGATCGGGGCAGCGTGACCAGTCTGAGCAGCGAGTTTTCCCTCATCACCGAAGAGGTGGGAGGTACCTCCTGCCCCAACGCTGACTCTGTGGACCCGTTATCCAGCCAACCCCAGGCCTCCAGCTGGTCAGCCTCACACACACGTGCGCGCGCACGCGCACACACACACACACACACACACACACACACACACACACACACCTCCGACTGCTCCACCTGTTCTTACTCAAACTGGCTTCACTTTAATTCTGCATCCTCAGTCTGGTCATTTATCCATCTGTACTGCACTAATTCATCCATCCATCCATCTGTCAATCCATCTGTTTGTCGATCCATCCCTCCGTCCATCCATCCATCTATCCATCGAATCATCCATCCGTCAATCCATCTATTCATCCTTTCAACCATCCATCCATCCATCCATCCAACCATCCATCCGTCCTTTTAACCATCCATCCATCCATCCACTCATCCATACAACTATCCATCCATCCATCCACTCATCCATACAACTATCCATCCATCCATCCATCCAACCATCCATCCGTCCTTTTAACCATCCATCCATCCATCCACTCATCCATACAACTATCCATCCATCCAACCATCCATCCGTCCTTTTAACCATCCATCCATCCATCCACTCATCCATACAACTATCCATCCATCCATCCATCCATCCACCCGTCTATCTGTCCGTCCGTTCGTCTGTCCGTCCGTCCATTCGTCTTTCCGTCCGTCCGTCCATCCATCCAAACAACCGCCGTCCATCCATCCATCCATCCATCCATTCGTCCAACTAGCCGTCTGTCCGTCTATCCATCCATCCGTCCGTCTGTCCATCCATCCATCCATCCGTCCATCCTTCCATCCGTCCGTCTGTCCATCCATCCGTCCATCCGTCCATCCTTCCATCCATCCGTCTGTCCATCCCTCCATCCATCCATCCATCCATTGCTTCTTGTCGTTGTGTTTTCTTTTTTAGCAGGACTTTAACAGATCTGTTTGATCCTGCTCTTCTGCTCTGTGTCTCTAAATGTGCTTCTGTGTCTTCAGGAAAAAAGTGGCCACCTCCTCCCCTCAGATGGTGGTTTGGTGTAAGCAGAACATCCTGGATGAGCAACTGCCCCATCCCTTTCATGAAGCCAGGTCTTCCAGCTCCTCTTCGTCCAACCAGTCAGAACATGGAGTCCCTCGGACTGGCAGCAGCCCATTGGCCGTACCGAGCAGGAGGTGAGCGGGGCGACGCATCACGGAGCAGTTCAAGTCTGCTCGACCTCATATTTTTATACACACTTAACTCTGATGGCGTAAATTTTGCATGATCACCAGAGGCTCTTAGCCCGGCTCTGGAGACTCTTTGCTTTACTCACAGTTAGGTCAAGCCTGCAGAGCACAAGATCTAAAACAGCTCGTGCACGGCACATTCAGCTACAGTGAGGGACGTTTGTTGAGAGTGGAGGTCCCCACCGACCGAGCTGAAGCCAGTGATTGGATAGACAGACTTCAGAGTCACCATACCTTTCACAGCTGTGGTGCATTCACTGACATCTTGCGACACTCTGCTCTCAGCTGAACTAAAGATGATGTTCGTGTCAGGAGTGAAATTAGCTTCACAGTTCTGATTTCTAAGCGAGGAAGACAATTTGAAAGTAGCTTGCACAAAGAACTGATGTGTTTAAGTGCTGTTGGAAAGCTGGGTCTTCTGATTTTTAATGGGACTTGAGTGTCGTTTTCCTCCAGTTATTTCAGAGATGGAGACGCACTTTCTGCGTTATCAGCCATTGACAGCGCAGCCGGGCGCGACCACACACTTAATGATGTGCATCCATGAACGAGCATGAAAACAAACATTTCCCCCGAGATTGAGGCTAAACATGTTTGTGCACAATATAAATGTTTATGCAGTGTGTGCATGTGTAACGTAGGGATGACAGGCTAATCAATTGTTTCTGGCTCAATTACTGACGGAAAAAGTCAAAATAATAAAAATATCAGGATTATTCTTCCTTAATTAAATTCCCCAAACGATAAATTGTGTAAAACCGCATAAACACTCCTTACAAACACTCCTTTAAGTTTGATGTAGTTTGATGCCAACATAGTAAAACAGAAACAAAGCAAAGTCGTTCCAACTAATCCCCTCTGCTCTGGAAACTATAAATAAACCCTGCAAATGAAGTTTGTGTTTGTCTCAGAGAAAACAGATGGAAACAGCTACAGGACCTTTACCTGCCTTCTTTCTGGAAACTACTTTATAAAAATGCTTTGTTACATTTTCAACCTGAAAGAAAAACAGTGAAAACACACACAACACACACAACGAACAGCTAGCTTTGACTTCCAGCGGCCCCTCAGCAAATAGCTGCTGTTTGACACATAAATACTCCTGGAGTAGTGTTAACAGTGATGTGGTGCTCCCTCAAGAAGTGGGTTTAATCATTTTTTTGCTCTTTTTTTTTTTTAAATATGGCGCAGACATCAGGCTGCTGGACCCATAAACATCTTGATCTCTTATTCGTAGCTCATCTACTGCTAAACTGCACCTTTTCTGCCTGCATCCATGTTTATATTTTTCATACTTTATATTTATACTTCTTTAGTCTTTCTGATTACTTTTTCTTTGTTTGTATATTTTATTGTTTTTACTGTATGGCAACCCTGGCACAACAACTTTCTGCTGGATCTTATCTTGTCTGTTGGTGGGCTAAAGTTACCAGAGCTGCTGGATAACTGCACCAGTGTGGCAAAAGCAGCATCACAAGGGCTTTAGAAGTGGATAAACTCAATGCTAACTGAGAAATAAGCGGCTATACTCCGTATACCTGCACATACCCTGGATGACACCACTGAGTGTTATATAAAGAAATGAGAGCAGATATGTGGAGTTAATCGTTCAGCTACAGGCCACTAAAAGGCATCAACTTCATGCAGATTGGCTTTTCTTTGAACAGTAATGTGACGTTCAGGGTCCAGCCAGGGTTGGACATTACCTAAAGCTACAAATGACATCATAACGTTACATTAATGTTCAGTCTGATAAAGTCAACATAGTCTAACTAAATTACTGAACATTTACTTTACTTTGTGGCACAGAGCTTTCATTGACCCTGCAGGTGCTGAAAGGTGTTGGATGCATTTCAGCTGACTGGCGAGTCGTCTTCCAAATGACACTTTGTGTTTTTCTCTCTAACCAAATAAATCTGAACGGATTATTTATCTGTTAGTTTGGAGGGAAAATTCTTCCTCTGCAGGACTTTCGCACTCCAACAGGGAAGGAAAATCAAGCAACACAAGCAGGAACGAGTTTGAATTAGTTTCAGATCCATGCAGACGTTGTGCTGGTGCGGTTCAGACAGGGTCCGTTCTTTGGGATGAAGTAACTCTGGTGTTAAACCCTTTAAAGTCGAGTCGGATTTGCCACTGGATGGTGTTTATTTAGATTACAGATTGTAATGCAACTCAACAGGAATAATAAAAATCTAAATGTAACACTCAGATAAAAGTGATGCTTATAAAGTCGTTCCTGTTATTTCCTTCATCTCTGTAAAATTTTTATAACTTTGCATCTAAACTCTACTTGATATTAAAGACAGACCTCTTTCATTCTAATTCTGTGTCAGAAAATGTTGAGACGAAAGTGAGCTGTAGGATTGAAGTGTCCTTCCTCCCAGCGAAGCTCTCTGTCCTTGTTTCTCCCCCTTCTTACATTTCTGTCTCGTCTTTTGTCTGTCAGGTTAGCAGCAGACTACGCTCGGTCAGGCTCCTCCCTGTCCACAGAATACGGCAGCTGGCAGATAGTTTCTGGTTGCGGCAGCATCCACGACCACAGCCACTTCCATCCACCTCTGGCATCGGTTTCCTCAAACTCGTCCGCCGTCGCTGCCGCCGCCGCCTACGACTCGCCCCTCCCCTTCAGTTTTCAGGATGAAGGGCCCAGCGGACGAATGTAAGTAGAGCTGGACCACTTGCTTAGTTAGGACATCTGCAGAACCACAACTTGCAGATTTACCAGATTCTGCTGGTTTGTTTGTCTGATTTCCATCACAGACGCCACCAAGTACACAGATGTAGCCTGTTACCGTATCGATGTTCGAACACAAAAGCATCCTGGGATTCCCTGAAAAGCATCGGCTCAGACCGGGAGGGTTTCCACTCGAGTGATTTCTCTATTTCTTAAAAAAAACATGATTCTCTATAAATCCGAGTCTAAACTGTAGAGAGAAAATAGACAGAATTACATCCTACAAACCAACGCGTCGGACAATAAACGATGTTCTCTCAAGCTGTTTCTTCTGTAAAATAAATGAATAAAAATAAAGCTTTAGTTTTCAAGCTGAATCCTTCAGCTGTTGTAAAATGTTTAGAAATCCAAAGTTTTTGCAACATTTTTTCAGATCAGTGGAAACTTCATGGAAGTAATCTGCATTTCTAGAGCAAACACCTACAAATATGCAAATGAATCTGCAATTAAAACTTGATTTAATGAGCAGCCGCTGATTGACAGGAAACACGGTCCCAATCAGAGAGACGTCGGTGGAAACGATGGAGACGGTCATAAAGCTCCTACAAGATGCTCCGAGTGGAAAACGGTGGTCCGACTGTTAGAACACAAAATGGGAAGGTTGTAAAAGTGAAACGTACACGTTAATAATACGAGATGTTAAAGCAACATGAGAAAATATAGAAAATGTCCCAGAAAGCAACTGAAACCAAAACCAAAAAAACACATTTTATTTGTTAAAGTTAAAATAAAAAAGAGGGAATTAATCTCTTCTCTGATTTATGCTCAGAGCAATAATAGCAAAACACATGAAGATTTACATGTTAACATGATCCATTAACCGTAATGTTCTGAAAACACCTCGCGATACATCAAATCTGCAAAATACAAATAGATATCAAAGCTATAGTTGCTCAGTACATTTTTTTTTTTTACTCTGGGTGAAGTGGTTCCTCGTCCTGATAGTAGTCTATACATTCTGCAATCATGAACAATAAGAAATATAGTTAGACCCCTCAGTTTACTGTAAATCTGTAAAAACTCTGACCAATCCAAACGTTCGGACCAAAACGGAGTCGTTCATTTCTGATATTTTGTAAGCTTCTTCTCCCGGCTCCCCTCCTCCCCCTCCAGCAGCGCATACCTGATAGCCACACCCTGCATATATACAGCGTGTTAGGATGAAAATAAAGTCGTGAAGAAGAAACTCTGAAGACAAACATCGCTGAGAAAATGCAGGAAGGATTTCCCGACCCGGCTCGGTTTATTTGCCTCTCTCTGCTGAACAGCCGAGAAACAGAAAATTGTTGGTGAAAAAAGCTGCAAATAAAAAAGCCTTGGATCACGCAAGGAGCATAACCAGAGGGGGAGGAGCCAAGACAGGCGGAGGAGCCAAGACAGGGCACCACTTTCAAATCTTGCTAGCTCCCTGACATTACCTACCCCAGCTTTAAGGCTTAATCGTGTTTATCCACCTTTCCCAAACTAGAATGAACATTTTCAATTTTCTCACACTTTATACACTCTTAAAAACCTTCATATGTTTAACATCCGACCTCTACGATGACGACCAACCTGGGCATGAATGTTCCCTTACCCGGACGCGGGTTACCGGGACCCCCCTCTGGAGCCAGGCCTGGAGGCAGGGTACGAGAGCGAGCGTCTGGTGGCCGGGCCTTCGCCCATGGGGCCCAGTCGGGCTCAGCCTGAAAGGGTTACATGGGCCCCACCTCCCGTGGGCTCACCATCTGCGGGAGGAGCCGTAGGGGTCGGGTGCAGTGTGAGCTGGGCGGCAGCAAGGGGCGGGGACCCTGGCAGTCCGATCCCCGGCTGCAGAAGCTGGCTCTAGGGACGTGGAACGTCACCTCTCTGGTGGGGAAGGAGCCTGAGCTTGTGCGCGAGGTTGAGCGGTTCCGGCTAGATATAGTTGGACTCACCTCGACGCATGGCTTGGGCTCTGGAACCAGTACCCTCGAAAGGGGCTGGACTTTCTTCCATTCTGGAGTTGCTCATGGTGGGAGGCGCCGAGCAGGTGTGGGCATTCTCATCAGCCCCCAGCTTGGTGCCTGCACGTTGGGGTTTACCCCGGTAGATGAAAGGGTAGTTTCCCTCCGCCTCCGGGTGGGGGGACGGGTCCTGACTGTTGTCTGTGCTTATGCGCCAAACAGCAGTTCAGAGTACCCACCCTTTCTGGAGTCCTTGGAGGGAGTGCTGGAGGGACTTCAATGCTCACGTGGGCAATGACAGTGAGACCTGGAGGGGAGTGATTGGGAGGCATGGTCGTCATGGATTGTCCATAACGAACACCATGTTCCAACATAAGAGTGTCCATATGTACACCTGGCATCAGGATTCCCTGGGCCGGAGTTCGATGATCAATTTTGTAGTCGTACCGTCGGACCTACGGCCACATGCCTTGGACACTCGGGTGAAGAGGGGGGCGGAGTTGTCAACTGATCACCACCTGGTGGTGAGTTGGCTCAGATGGTGGGGGAGGAAGCCGGTCAGATCTGGCAGACCCAAACGTGTTGTGAGGGTCTGCTGGGAACGTCTGGCTGAGTCCCCCGTCAGAGCGATCTTCAACTCCCACCTTCAGCAGAGCTTCAACCATGTCCCGAGTGAGGCGGGGGACATTGAGTCCGAATGGGCTGTGTTCCATGCCTCTATTGCTGAGGCGGCCGGCCGGAGCTGTGGCTGTAAGGTCGTTGGTGCCTGTCGTGGCGGTAATCCCAGGACTCGTTGGTGGACACCAGCAGTGAGGGATGCTGTCAAGCTGAAGAAGGAGTCCTATCGGGCCTTCTTGGCCTGTGGGACTCTGGAGGCAGCTGATGGGTACCGACGGGCTAAGCGGCATGCGGCTTCGGCTGTTGCCGAGGCAAAAACTCGGGCATGGGAGGAGTTCGGCGAGGCCATGGAGAAAGACTTCCGGACGGCTTAGAGGAGATTCTGGTCCACCATCCGGCGGCTCAGGAGGGGGAAGCAGTGCTCCATCAATACTGTGTAAAGTGGAGGTGGGGAGCTGCTGACCTCAACTCGGGACGTAGTGGGTCGGTGGAAGGAATACTTCGAAGACCTCCTCAATCCTACCAACACGTCTTCCGATGAGGAAGCAGAGCTGGTGGACTCAGGGGTGGACTCTCCTATCTCTGGGGCTGAAGTCGCTGAGAAGGTCAAAAAGCTCCTTGGCGGCAAGGCCCCGGGGGTGGATGAGATCCGCCCGGAGTTCCTTAAGGCTCTGGATGCTGTGGGGCTGTCCTGGCTGACACGCCTCTGCAGCATCGCGTGGACATCGGGGGCAGTACCGCTGGATTGGCACGTCCCTCTGGGAGGAGACCCCGGGGAAGACCCAGGACACGCTGGAGGGATTATATCTCTCAGCTGGCCTGGGAACGCCTCGGGATCCCCCCCGCAGAGTTAGCAAATGTGGCTGGGGAGAGGGAAGTCTGGGCTTCCCTGCTTAGGCTGCTGCCCCCGCGACCCGACCCCGGATAAGCGGCAGAAGATGGATGGATGGATGGATGTTTAACAACATGAATTTCTTAATAATTACTCTTCTGTGAAATATATTCCAGCTACCCTGCTGGCGCTGCTTCCCCACCCTCGTCTGTAACGTCGTTTTTCATATAAATCGCAGTGAAGCGATGTTCACCGACTGTGATTTGCCGAGCAGCGAAGAACAGTCAGGCACAGGTTTAAAGTTCAAAAATAGTTTTATTTTTTTTATTATGACCCAAAAAAAAAAAAAAAGTTATTTTAACATAAATGAATAAATCAGGCCCATAAAAGAGGTCAACTTAACAAAACTATAATCAAAGAACTTGCAACAGAAGTAACTAAAGCAACAAAATTAAACCAACTGACCGAACAAACGACACAAGGGGAAACTTAAACAGTGGCTGATCAGCCCAAACAAAACCTGACAAAGGGGATGACACACAAAAACCTAACTAAATGAACAAAATAGAATACTAAATTCCCCTCTTATATTGCAGCAAATGATCTGGTCCAATTATCTTCTCCACCTGTGGCCACCTGCTGGTTTACAGCCAAGGGACTGGAGCTACTGGAACTTATAGGAAAAAGAAAACAAATGAAAAAATCACAACATAAACTAAAATACACGCTGTTTCAGAGTTGTTGTGATGCTAAATTAAACTAGTGTAAACTAATGCCGAACAAATATAATTTCTGTAAATTAAATCCTGGTTAAACAAAATAAGTCTCAGCGTATGTGTGGTGCATTTTAATATCACCCATGTGTGGCTGTAGGCACAGCCATCAGACCGACCCAACCAAGAACCAAATCACAGCGATTCCTACAGACAAATCTGCACGTAGAATGGTTGAAATTGGATTTACATTAACTTAAATATGCAGTGCGATATTTAAAAAAAGAAAAAGCTGTGAAACAGCGAGACCGCAGAAGATGAACCGCGATATGGCGAGGTACTGCTGTAGCTTTCTTCCTCTGAGAGAGGTCACATGACCCAGAAGTTTTCTCTCTGGTCCAACAGTGTTGGACTCATCCGATCACAAACACATCGAGCATGAAATATTTCCCGACAGTTTCACATGTGCAGATTAACCTCTCTTATTTTTGTGGCCCCTCTTTAAAAGGACTGACCCAGAATAAAACCAGTTCATCTTTACATCTACTCCTCAACAGAAGGCGTGGACGTGAGATTACTGCAGTGTCAGTGTGTCAGGATCAGGATTCACCTGCAACACAGTAGAACTTCTAAATGGTTTTTTCCTAAAAACCATTTCCACTTCAGTAAAAATCAGTCCATAGCAGCCCAGTTCATCTAGGAAATGGTAAAGTAGTCCTAGAAATGCTAAATAATAAAGTAGTGCTATGAATAAGTAAACTAACCGTAGGAATGAGTGAAGTATTTGTAGGAATAAGTACATAAACAGTCAAAGGAATTAGTAAAGTAAACCATAAGAATTAGTCAGGAGGCCTTGGGATGGAATAAAATACTGGTTCTGGCCCAGTAAAACAGAAAGATGAAAAGTAACAGGACGAGGGGGGGGGGGGTCCTCCCAAAATATTTTCAGGATGATGAAGATGATGATGATGATGAGCATCACAAGCGTCTGAGTCACCCTCGTTCTTTCTGCTTCCATCGGTGGTTTATTCATTTGGTCCTGATTTGACAGGCAGAGGAAGAGTATCGAAGTCTGAAGTAGAGCTGCAACTATTGAGTACTTTTGGAATCGTTAGAGTACTCGATTATTTCTACGAGTAATCGAATACTTTATACAATTATACTTTTTTGTTTTTAAACAATTAAATCAATTGTGTAAAATGCAACATGAAAGGCATTTCAAAAATCAGCAAAAAAAATGCTGCCTTTCCTTAGAAAAAGATTTTCTTATTTCACAACTTTAACAAGGTTTAAACCATTACGGACGTCGTCCCGAAGCGGTCGTCCCGCCCGAAGCGGTCGCCACGCCCGAAGCGGTCGCCCCGAAGCGGTCGTCACGAAGCGGTCGGCCCGAAGCGGTCGCCACGCCCGAAGCGGTCGCCACGCCCGAAGCGGTCGCCACGCCCGAAGCGGTCGTCCCGCCCGAAGCGGTTGCCACGCCCGAAGCGGTTGCCACGCCCGAAGCGGTTGCCACGCCCGAAGCGGTTGCCACGCCCGAAGCGGTTGCCCCGAAGCGGTTGCCCCGAAGCGGTCGTCACGAAGCGGTTGCCCCGAAGCGGTTGCCCCGAAGCGGTCGTCACGAAGCAGTCGTCACGAAGCGGTCGCCACGCCCGAAGCGGTCGCCCCGCCCGAAGCGGTCGCCCCGCCCGAAGCGGTCGTCACGAAGCGGTTGCCCCGAAGCGGTCGTCACAAAGCGGTCGTCACGAAGCGGTCGTCACGAAGCGGTCGCCACGCCCGAAGCGGTCGCCCCGCCCGAAGCGGTCGCCCCGAAGCGGTCGCCCCGAAGCGGTCGCCCCGAAGCGGTTGCCCCGAAGCGGTTGCCCCGAAGCGGTCGTCACGAAGCGGTCGTCACGAAGCGGTCGCCACGCCCGAAGCGGTCGCCCCGAAGCGGTCGCCCCGAAGCGGTCGCCCCGAAGCGGTCGCCCCGAAGCGGTCGCCACGCCCGAAGCGGTCGCCCCGAAGCGGTCATCCCGAAGCGGTCGCCACGCCCGAAGCGGTCGTCACGAAGCGGTCGTCACGAAGCGGTCGTCACGAAGCGGTCGTCACGAAGCGGTCGCCACGCCCGAAGCGGTCGTCCCGAAGCGGTCGTCCCGAAGCGGTCATCCCGAAGCGGTCGTCCCGAAGCGGTCATCCCGAAGCGGTCGCCACGCCCGAAGCGGTCGTCACGCCCGAAGCGGTCGTCACGCCCGAAGCGGTCGTCACGAAGCGGTCGTCACGAAGCGGTCGTCACGAAGCGGTCGTCACGAAGCGGTCGTCCCGAAGCGGTCGTCCCGAAGCGGTCGCCACGCCCGAAGCGGTCGTCACGCCCGAAGCGGTCGTCCCGAAGCGGTCGTCCCGAAGCGGTCATCCCGAAGCGGTCGTCCCGAAGCGGTCGTCCCGAAGCGGTCGTCCCGAAGCGGTCATCCCGAAGCGGTCGTCCCGAAGCGGTCGTCCCGAAGCGGTCGTCCCGAAGCGGTCGTCCCGAAGCGGTCGTCCCGAAGCGGTCGTCCCGAAGCGGTCGCCACGCCCGAAGCGGTCGTCACGCCCGAAGCGGTCGTCACGAAGCGGTCGTCACGAAGCGGTCGTCACGAAGCGGTCGCCACGCCCGAAGGGTCGCCCTGCCCGAAGCGGTTGCCCGGAAGCGGTCGCCACGCCCGAAGCGGTTGCCCCGAAGCGGTTGCCCCGAAGTGGTCGTCCCGAAGTGGTCGTCCCGAAGCGGTCGCCACGCCCGAAGCGGTCGCCACGCCCGAAGCGGTTGCCCGGAAGCGGTCGTCCCGAAGCGGTCGCCACGCCCGAAGCGGTCGTCCCGAAGCGGTCGCCACGAAGCGGTCGTCACGAAGCGGTCGTCACGAAGCGGTCGTCCCGAAGCGGTCGTCACGAAGCGGTCGTCACGAAGCGGTCGTCACGAAGCGGTCGTCACGAAGCGGTCGCCACGCCCGAAGCGGTCGCTTCGTCCCGAAGCGGTCGGCCCGAAGCGGTCGGCCCGAAGCGGTCGGCCCGAAGCGGTCGGCCCGAAGCGGTCGCCCCGAAGCGGTCGTCACGAAGCGGTCGTCACGATTCTTTTCTGCTCTATCAACATGCTGTTGCCACGGCTTCACGTGGAATCCATGTTACAAGTTTTGTTTTACAAATTTCATAACTTATTCACAATTTTGCTTCGCGGTTGTTGAGCATAGACAGAAACATCGATAATTCACCTGGTGTTGTTTATTCGAAGTGGTCCCGGTGTGTAAAGCTCTGTAGCCGCTACAGGAATCACCGTGTCGGTCTGTGAAGATCGAAGAGAACCAGTTTGTTTTCTGAGCTGGTTCATCCCAACATGTCTGCCTCTGCTCTCCCTGAACCATCTCCTCTTTCTGTCCTAACCTCGTTCCTTGTCTCCTCTCAAGGTGTCCCTTCCCGTCGGAGCGGCAGGCCCGTCTGGAGGCGGTGCGGGAGCTCTTCCTGGCAGCCTACAGCTCCACCGTGGGCCTCAAGTCCTCCACTCCCAGCCCGTCCGGTGCCATCAGCGGCCTGCTGGAGCAGTTCGCCCGCGGCGTCGGCCTCCGTGGCACCAACGCCATCGTCTGAACTCTTCCCGCTTTCTTCCATCCGCAGCCTGGTCAGGACGTTTGGGCCAGATGCATAAAACTGTCCAGAAGCTCCACTTCTCCTTTTTAACCATGAATGGATGCAAATATTTTAACCTGTCAATCAAAGTAACAGCAAACAACATTTACTGGAGAAAAAAACGTAAAAAAAAGTGACGAACTGGATTCAGAGGACGACTCTGCAGACTTTTAACGGTCTGACCAGGAAGAAACCGAGCAGAAACCTGGTTTTTATGCATCTGGCTCCTTCGTTCTGTCCAACAAAGTGCCAAATATCTCTTCAGGGATGAAGCGTTTGTTTTCATCCTTTCTCGTCTATTTTGGCTTTTCGTGCCCTTTGTTTTATTTTCTTTGATTCAGGGAGGGAAACGTCTCAGCCATAAGCAACAAAAGGGATGGAGAGAAACGGAAAGAGGCGGGAATCAGGCGCCGCGTTCTCTCGCTCTTAATGTCTTTCAGAGCTCCTGCAGTGTCCGTCCCACGTGCCGTCGAGCAAAATGCTTTCAGTTCTCTTGTTTCGCTGCTGTGCTTCACCGCGCCGGCGCAGAGGAAGGTTCCAGTTCAGGTCGCGACGCGATCCAAACGGAAGACGCTGGAAAATAATCGGTTTTTACTTTAGCTTGAGGTGTTTGGTGTCGGCGCTTCACTGGTGGAATGTTTTGGATCTTAAATCAGATGTGAGATTTTCCCTTCTGTCCACGCCGAGCGGGAAGTCAGGAGTTCCATCAGACCCCGTCAGGCGGCTGGTTGCGCCTCTTTGTTCTTCTTCTGCAGTTATTTCATCCTAATAAACTGCTTGACATGCTGAGATGGTGCTGAGGCGACCCGGTTTAAACAAATCCATCATATGTTTCTGGTCGGTCCGGATCGTCCATATCGTTCATATAAACCAAATCCTGACGAAGAAATCTGATCTGCTCTTAGATTCAGTCTCAGCCCTGAGCTGCACAAGAAGTCAGTGGAATGAAAACCTCCATCAGAACCAGAAGCAGGAAGGAAAAATTCCAGTAGAACCAGAACCATTAAGGACAACCATTTGGACCAGTTAGAGGTGAAGAGGACAGGAAAGAGGGTCAACAAGCGGCCATGTTTCCACGCAGAACAGAAAAATTTATCATTTAAAACGTGGTGGGAAGACGGCAGGAAAGCAGGAAACGGGACCAGACATGATGGAGCTGCACACCAGGAACTCTACTGGGCCAGGAAAACACACACCCAGGTGTGTGTGGACACCCAGGTGTGTGACACAGAGCTGTTGCACGTCAACTGCTAGTTATCAGCACATGCGTCCTGGCGGCGTGAATACTGAACTGGAAAAAGCAAAATGGGAGCTGGTTTGCTTCCTAAAGCCAAACTGGGACCTGATTTTGCTTCTTGAAGTCAAACTGGGAGTTGGTTTTGCTTCCTTAAGCCAAACTGGGAGCTGGTTTTGCTTCTTGAAGTCAAACTGGGAGTTGGTTTTGCTTCCTTAAGCCAAACTGGGAGCTGGTTTTGCTTCTTGAAGCCAAACTGGGAGCCAGTATGCTTCCTTAAGCCGAACTGGGAGTTGGTTTTGCTCCTTGAAGCCAAACTGGGAGCTAGTTTTGCTTCCTGAAGCCAAACTGGGAGCTTGTTTTGCTTCTTGAAGCCAAACTGGGAGCTTGTTTTGCTTCTTGAAGCCAAACTGGGAGCTGGTTTTGCTTCTTGAAGCCAAACTGGGAGCTAGTTTTGCTTCCTGAAGCCAAACTGGGAGCTTGTTTTGCTTCTTGAAGCCAAACTGGGAGCTAGTTTTGCTTCTTGAAGCCAAACTGGGAGCTAGTTTTGCTTCTTGAAGCCAAACTGGGAGCTGGTTTTGCTTCTTGAAGCCAAACTGGGAGCTTGTTTTGCTTCTTGAAGCCAAACTGGGAGCTGGTTTTGCTTCTTGAAGCCAAACTGGGAGCTTGTTTTGCTTCTTGAAGCCAAACTGGGAGCTGGTTTTGCTTCTTGAAGCCAAACTGGGAGCTTGTTTTGCTTCTTGAAGCCAAACTGGGAGCTGGTTTTGCTTCTTGAAGCCAAACTGGGAGCCAGTTTGTCCATGTCATTGTGGAGGCCGTGTTTCTACAGGCTCAACATCGGTGACGTCTGTTTGTGGGAACTCGGACTGGAAGCTGTAAATGAGTCATCAGATCAAACCGAGTCTCCCAGTTTAACATCGTGGATCTGATGCAGACGTGGAAACCGCTTGTTTGTGTGAAACGAAGCGAAACTTGGTTCTGTTGGGGAGAAATGGATTTCCTCCAGAGACACTTCAGGTCTTCCAGCTGAATTTCTGCATCCTTGAAGGCTGGGACGAGTCCGGTGAAGATCTTTATTTCATGAGGACAGGAAACGGTAACTTTGATTGACTGGAAGAGCAAACAGCCCTGCAGCGGTTAGAAACCCGCCCCCCCTCCCAGGTTAAACGGACAGCGATGGTCTCCGACCGCCAGTTTGGACAGAAGGGACGGCTCGACTTTCCACTAAGTGTCTATAAAGTTTCTTTGTGTAATAAATGAACCATGAATCATCAAATAGCTGCTTTCTAGAATCCTAACCAATGAGATGTGACCAGTCTAACCAGTTACATCACCTCTGCTTCAGGATAGATCCTGTTATTGTACAATGATGATGATGACGAAGATGCACTGTGCATGATGGTAGCCGATCCAAAGGGCTTTTCAGTGACATTGAAATGAGGTCCAGTTTCTTCCCACACCCAGAAACGGTGTTCCCTCCGCAGACCTCGGTGGTCCACGCCGGCGGTTCGATGGCTGATTTACCTCAGGACCTCTCCTTGTGCCTTTTTGTTTCTTCTCATTGTCACAGAATCACACCTTCAGTCCGGTTTCACGCGTCTTTTCTCCTCCTGAGATGCTTCCAGTGACAATTTAGCTGAACAGAAACGTTCGGTCCCTGAACGCATCGTTTGCTGAAGAAGATTTAAGGACTAAATCCTGCAGGAGGTCGAGTGAAGCGAGGAAATAACACATTCACACTAACCTTCGATTTAAAGAAGAATCATCACATTCATCCCAGAATGAGTTCTCAGGCTGGCAGGTTGTTGTATAAAAACGAAGCTAATCTTGAGTCAGAGAGGTTTTCCTCCTTTTTTATCTGGATGCAGTGAAGGAACCGTCTGACGGCAGAACCGTCCGCCGCTGCTCGACTGACTGAGAGAACAATCAGCATCCAGTCATGTCGCGCTCGTCCTCGTCTCCTCCGGCAGGTTTTAGACGCGTCTCTACTGGATTCATCCCGTTTGTAAAGCCTGCCTGTCGCTCACAAGCAGCTTTCCACTGCACACACACCTGCAAAAAGAACACAAGTTCTCTCTTTTCTCTCATCTTTTCACTCCTTTCACTCCGTTTATCTCACAGGAAATTGTTTTCTAAATAATTTTTTAACTTTTACTGAAATGCTGCATTGCACTTGTCCCACTGTCTTGTTTTTCTTTGTACAGCTGATGTATTTTTAAATGGATTTATCTTTTTTTTTTTTTTTTTTTTCCTCTTTTGGTTGTAAATTGCATTTAATTGTTTGCAGGCGACAGGCCGCAGTCAGACATGAATGGAGCTGCAGGTGGCAACTGTCAATAAAAAAATAAGAGAAAATAAAAGTATTTTTCTCTTTTCTTTCTGAACAAATGAGATTTAGTAGAAAATGAGAGGCTTGATAGTTGTGGGGGGTCATCAGGTGTTCTCCAGGTGAGGACTGAGTGGTCCGCCTACATGTCGGCAGTAACTGACCCTCCATTAGAGGACGGGGATGTAGGAGGAAGAACGGATGAAGAGAAGGTCAGGTCTCGCCTATTCCAGACAACGCTGGATTGATTATTTCACAACCACTTCAACCCTTTGGTCACTAAACATTTCACATGCTGGCCAGGCTGGTGAGGACCTGACAGGTAACTGGGAGGATTGGGAGGATGAGTCCATGAGAAGAGCTGTTAATTATAAGTCAGTGGACGGTGATCCAGTTTTGCTGATTTCACAGGATCCAAACATCAATATGAGATTTCACAGCTAATTTAATCCGGTGTCATTCAGTCTGTCTTTCCAGACCAGTTATCCAGTTATAACACATTTATTACATCATTAGTTTAAATCCAGTCTATAATACTGTGTGAATATGAACCAGTTCATAAAAACGATTACCTGGCAAAGGAAGCCACATGTTTGGATCAAGTCTTCTCTGGTTCAGTCCTCCTGAGGTGAATGAGGAGAACCATGGAGGGGGGGGGGGGGTCAACAAAGCCAGGGATGCCTGCTGAGAAAGAAGAGAAACATAATATAACAGCAGTGTCAGATGTTTCTGCATGGAGCTGCAGAGAGGAGCCGGTGCATCATGGGATGTCGCAGCCTCGGCCTGCAGCAGACCTACAGGGATGGATCAGGGTCACCAAGCCAGACCTGGCAGATTCATCCAAAAGGAAAGGAAGAGAGAGTCTTTCTTTCCTGAAAGAAAGAGTCAGGAAAGGAAGAAAGACTCTCTCTTCCTTTACTGAATCCAAACGGGGAGTTGTGGGTCTGACAACTGAAGGTTCTGTTTCTGGTTCTACTTTCAGAACCTCTCAGAACCAAAAGCAAACCTGAAACCGATCTGATCTGGGAAATCTGGATCTCTCACATCTTCAGGATCCAGAAAAACTCACTGACCAGAGTCAACTTTGTAATCACTCTCAGTTGGGTTTATTTAATCTTGTTGTTGAAAAATGCTCCATTTAAGTGGAAAAAAAAAAAAAAGTTGGTTTTTTTCAGAGTGTAAACAAGGTTTTATTATTTGTCTCTTTTATTAGAGAAAATTAAATAAAAGAGAAGATGATGCTTCGGTTTCAGGAAGATGCGTCTGATGTATTTATGTATTAAGTCCTTTTTTAATGGCAGTACTTTTTATTTATTTACTTATTTATTCATTTATCTATTTATTTATTTAGGTAGGTCTGTTTAATAAAACCGGAACTGTATAGTTCGGAGATTCCTCAGGAAAAAGCTAGAAGTTGCGTTCAGACGAAACTCGGAGAACTTGTTGAGGTCTCTGCCTCCACCTGCTGATGGATGGAGAGAAAAGGTGCGTCCGGTGGGGGGGGGTCCACGTCTGCGCTCCGGTGTGTTTCCTCTCCTCCCCTCCCTCCTCCTCTTCCTCCTCCTCCTCTCTCGCCATGAATGAAAGCTTCATCTTCAGGTATGCCTCCAAACCCTCAGCTGCGCTCCAACGACCGTCAGCAGCAGAAGAGCCGCAGATTGATCCTCATCTCAACCAACACACACACACACACACACACACACACACACACTCCAGCCTCAGGAACGTCAGCGCCGCGAGACCAGGGCGAACTTCAAAGATTAAGTAGTGATTTACAGAATAGAGAAGAAAAAGAGGGAGAGGAGGAAAGAAAACAACCATGGCGACAATAGGAGATTTCGACCCACTCAACTCCACCGTACCTGCGACTAAGATAGAAATCACGGTGTCCTGCAGGTAAGAGAGCTCCGTGACACACCGACCATCAGTGATGCTGCTGCCTGCTTTTAACATCTGCTTCTGTAAAGTATCATTTTCTGCCACGCGCTTTGAACGTTTCTGACATTTTGTGCGTAATTTTACACTTTCCGTCACACTCCTCGTGAATGAGAGCACGGAACAACTCTTTTATTTATTTATTTCCATTTCACGGAGAAATTTGCATGTGCTGTGGGTGTAGAAGTGCGTGGGGGTGTGCAGTAGCCATCAGGGGCAGGATTTATTCTGAGAACCGTGGAGAGATCCAGAGAGCGCAACTCTGATGGAGACAAAAGCTGTTTGCATCAGGAAGGATGGAGATGAAAGACGAAATAAACTATTAATTCCTGATCAGAGGAGAGGACAGGGGACTCCAGAAACAGGCTGAAGACTGGTCAAACTGTCCTGAAATGAACACAAGTGCAGCCAAAGGAAGGATTGTGTGACGGATTCATCAGTCAAACAGATTCACCTGATGAAGTTTGCATCCTCTTTCTCTCTCTCTCTCTCTCTCTCTCTCACACACACACACACACAGAGAGAGAGAGAGAGAGAGAGAGAGAGAGAGAGAGAGAGAGAGAGAACAGCACATGCATTCATTAACACAGCATTCAGCAGAGAAGTGAAACACACCCAAGTCTGAGCAATGGCCTCTTAATGCATCTTAATCTTCAGGTGTGTGTTGACATCAGACTCTCCATCCACTTTTCCACTTTAATGCAGATGTCTTGTCCACCAATCAAATGGCAGCAACTTAACACATTGTAGTCATGGTGAGGAGGAGGAGGACTTGCTAAAGTCTAAACTGAGCATCAGGATGAGGAAGAAAGAGGATTTCAGGGACTTTGAACGTGGCATGTTGTTGGTTTGACACACAACCATCTCTAGAGTTTCCAGAGAAGGTCTGAAGAAGAGAAAATATCCAAGCAGCAGTTTGTCTGGACCAGAATGTCTTGTTGATGTCAGAGGAGAATGGTCAGACTGGTTGGAGATGATAGAAAGGCAACTGGAAGTCAGATAAGCACTGGTTCCAAGCCAGATATGCAGAACATCATCTCTGAACACACAACATGTCCAGCCTTGAAGCAGATGGTCTCCAGCAGCAGAAGACCACAGCGGGTTCCCTCCTGTCAGCTAAGAACAGGAAACTGAGGCTACAATTCACACAGATTCACCAGAACTGGACAATAGAAGATGGAGAAACGTTGCTGGTCTGATGAGTCTCCAGTTCAGCTCCACATTCACATGGTAGGATCAGAATCTGCTGGAAGCATCATGAAAACATGGATCCATCCTGACTTGGATCAATGCTTCAGGCTGCTGGTTGTGTAATGGTTTGGGGGGTATTGTATTGGCCCATTGGGCCCCTTCAGTACCAACATGGTTTAACCAGCACAGCCTACCTGTGTTCTGCTGCTGACCATGTCCATCCCTTTCTGAGCACAGTGTAACATCTTCTGATGGAACCTTCCAGCAGGATGATGCACCATGTCACAAAGCTCACATCATCTCCACCATGATGATGAGTTCACTGTCCTCCAACGTCCTCCACAGTCACCAGATCTACATCCAGCAGAGCAGCTTTGGGATGTGGTGGAACGGGAGATTCTCATCATGATGTGCAGCAACTGTGTGATGCTTCATGTCAACATGGAGCAAAACCTCTGAGGAATGTTTCCAACACCTTGTTGAATCTATGACACCAAGAATTAAATAGTACTGGAGGAACAAGGTGGTTCTGACCCGGCACTGATGGACCTGATGAAGTGGATGCTGCCATCATTAAAACATCCGTTCAGCTTTTCTACCACAGAGTTTTGAAACTCTTCTAGCAGGAGTGGGCACATAAAGCTGGTGTTCTTATCTTGATTTGCTGCTTTTCTTATTGGAATCAGAAATGTTTCAGAGCTTCAGGTATCAGATCTATTGAACAGTTTTTAGTCGCTTATGATCACAAGTTGTGTGTGTTTGGGTTGGTGTGGATTGTTCTATGCACAGCTGTGTGATTAACATTTTGAAAACTGCACATTAAGGATAATTTGGTGAATGAAAAACAACAACAAAAGAATCTTTCCACATTTCTGCTGCTGGATGTAAATAGAGTATAATTGGATGTATGATGACCTGTGA
Organism: Telmatherina bonti; assembly: GCF_933228915.1. Taxonomy (NCBI): domain Eukaryota; kingdom Metazoa; phylum Chordata; class Actinopteri; order Atheriniformes; family Telmatherinidae; genus Telmatherina; species Telmatherina bonti. Next base: position 10,696,084 of record NC_136624.1, read on the forward strand.
TGGACTGGTGACTTTGCTGGGAGGCTCCAGCTTCCCCACAACCCTGAAGTGGGCTCAGTGGTTAAAAAAATGGATGAATGAATGAAAAATTGACCAGAATCTATTGAGCAGTATCAGCTTAGATAAAGTAAAGTTGTTTGTACCTGACATGGTGGAGACGATCAGCTATACTGTCATTCAGAACATCCACTGGTTCATGTTGAGATTTACTCTCTACAACATCAAACAAGATGCTAAAATAGAAAAGGAGAAAAATAAGTTTGGTGTAAAAATACAGAAACTTTTAAACAATCATCTAAAAACTCTTGTCAGTTTAAAAAAAACTAAGACTTCTACATTGCTTGACATTTTTTCAGCCTATATCAGTTAGCAGCTTTATGCGTGCTGCCCACATCGCTGTTAGTCAACATGAGTTAAAGATGTTCCTGTTAGTACCGTAAAACTCACTTCAGATGCAAAGATTCACAATCCTGGAAGGTTTCTTTCAGTGCATTTTCTTTCTTTGTTTTTTTTCCTTTTTAGATCTTTTGGTTTAAATGAAAACTAATAAGTTTTTTCTCTTTAAGTTACTGATTATTGAAAAAAAAAGAAGCCAATTTTCTTCACATAAAATATTTTAACATTTCTCTGTAGGTCTTACTTAACGATCTTAATTTGATTAATTCATTCATTTTCCATACCAGGTAACTGTTAACCAACAAAGGGTTTAATTTAATTTAATTTAATTTAATTTAATTTAATTTAATTTAATTTAATTTAATTTAATTTAATTTAATTTCCTAACCGCTTAATCCAATTCAGGGTAGTGGGGAGGACAGCTCGCCAGTCCATCGCAGGGCTTAATTTAATTTAATTTAATTTAATTTAATTTAATTTAATTTAATTTAATTTAATTTAATTTAATTTAATTTAATTTAGTTTAAGTTAATTCAATGTTATTATTTTATATTACTCGAGTTTATTAAGTTTTAATTTGAAGTTAATTCTACAGACATGTAAAAGGATGCTTACTTGCGTCATTTCTTTCTAAAACTCTATCTCTCTACTAGTTGGCCAGTGGGTGGCCTTGTATGTGATGTCACGCTAATCGCCAGTGACGTGGCTCCTCCACAACAAAAAATGCAAATATATGGACACAGCTGACCATTAGCGCACACCGTACAGACACACCCCAATCCTTGCATAGCACAACTAGATGCATCTTCTGCCTCCTGAACCAAAAGTAAAGAAATAAATGAACATCTGGCTTGGCACACTGCGAGGAAATGATATCCTGGGGATACTTTCACACCAGGGGCCAGCCCACCATGACCACAGGGGCATCACCACTGGAACCGCCACGACTCATTCTCGGCCCCGATCCTCTCCACAGCCAAAAGGCTGCAGTGAAAGGGCCGCTGGGTAAAAGCCATCCCCATAGCAACGACCTATCAGGCATAGGCATAGGCATAGCCCCCAGTGTGGAAGACCCCCATGAGGAAAAAATGGAATTAACAGAATTTAAGAAGAAAAAAAAACTAGGACCATTAAAGACCAGTACAGTAAAGACCAGTGTTTGCAGATTAAAGTCAGACAGAAGAAGTTCCATGTTACTGGTTATATAACGGCGAACGGAGCCTCGACGTGGCGAGTGGGGCAAACTTTTCCTGAACTTCAACCTCCCCTAGAAAACACCAGTCCACAGTGGTTAGAGCGATGCCTCCCTGATGAGATATGTGGGCTCGTAGAGTGCCATGAGAATCCCAGTGCAGATCAAGTAGAAGTGGGGTGAAGGTGAGAAGGAACCAGAAAGAGCTTTCTGAAGGTTGACCTTTACATGGAAGGAAATAAAAGTGGAGAAATCTGTTGGTTGTGGAGTGAAGCTGTTGGATTTACCTGTCAGGTGAGGTGCTTGATGATCAGACCCAAAGACCCAGACAGCGACTTGCTCAGGAGAATCGGTGGGTTTTGATCATCGGCTCCCAGATGGTCTGCAGATTTTCTTCCAGGAGCTAAAAGATCCTTTCAGTCTTTGGTCTTTTGCATTGCCAGTGAGGTCAAAGTTTCAAGCAACTCCAAACCCACACCCACCTGCTTACTTGATGACTTAATGTTGCATTTTAGGACAAAAATGTCCCATTAAATCACTTCAAGCAGCATTTTTTAATCTAATAGCCATAGAAATATATTTTCTGCGATCCAGGATGTTAGAGTTTTAATTTCTGACCATTTTTAAAAAAAAAAAAAATTTTACCAGTAAAATCAGCCCAATTACAAGCCTGCACATATAATACTAAATTAAAAGATTAATTGTAACACTTGTGAAGAAATTTTCTTGTGAATAATTGTGCCATATGCACAAACAGCCAAACAATGGCCAAAGTGAGAAATAAAAATCTACTCAAATGGACAAAAATGTCCATATAAAAGGACATGGTTTAATGTTCCCTTCATGATCAACATCAGCAGCTGTGTCGCTGTAAATCACTGTGAAATGAGAAAGTAGAATCTTAACATAAAAAAAAAAAACATACTTCTGGAATAACATTGATACTGAGCATTAAATAAATAAATAATAAATAAAACTGTATATAATGAAGCAGAAGCATTCTGACATTTACAGAGTGTCATTGAACATGTCAGAAAAAGTCGTGTACGACGATATTTAGGATCTGTGATCGGCTGGAAGTTAAGGCGACGGTTCTGTTCTAGTTAAAACGTAAATCATTGCCATCGCCCGCTGCCTCGTCTCGCCGCTGTAAAGGTTTCCATCAGATCAGTCTGAAAACAAGTCGAGCTCCACTAACTCTGTCCATACGACACACGTTTGGTTTTTATTGGAACTATGTCTTCTCGTTCTGAAGCCTCCAAAAATAAAATGACAATAGCAGCTATTCCTGAGAAATTTCAAATTAAACTTGAGGTGATCGAGACAAAGAAGCAGAAATGATGATGGTGACACATAACCAGTCAGAAATGTTCCACACTGTAAGTGTCAAACCAAATTAGGATCAGGATGGTCTTAAAAGTACTAACTCATAGCAGGTAGAGCTGTAACAACACAGTATTTAATGAGCACTAACCCAAAGCGGGGGGATCTGTATCCATCTTGGATCCAGTAATCATCTGTTTGTGGAATTATTTCTGTTTTTTTTTTTCTTGTAATTTGATCAGGAAAATATGGACACTGATAAACCATTCTGATCTGGTTATTAAGACTAAGTAGCAAATATCTCTGCAGGGTCTTCCAGATGATTCTACATGTAGGATTCCCGGTAAAGAAACTGAGTTTTTAGTTTTCTTCATCAGATTTATGTGTTGTTTCTCTGCCTGTTTAGATCTCAGACAGGTTTCATCTTTAGTTTCCATGTGAGCTTCGTTAAAGGGAAACTACTGGAGGAGGTTGTTTCGCAGTTTCCATGCAGTCTGGGGGGAAAAGGAGGATCTTTCTGCAGAGGAAAAAAAAGGAAATAAAAAGGCTGGACATTTAAGGAAAACGTTAGTGAGATCCTGGTGCTGTTAAAGGAGTGTGTGAACATGTTGGTTCAGATAAATCAGGTGAAGGAAAGCTGCACCTGAGCCTCCGTTGTTAACGCTCACACACACACACACACACACACACACACACACACACACACACACACACACACACACGTTTGCAAAAATACACAAAGACTCATTTTGAAACAGTTTTATTCTCTGATGAATGATGGAGGTCTGGATGGAGACCACGTCCCAAGAAGGCTGCCGGGTCAGCGAGGTGGAGGTGGAGGGGTGCTCGAGCTGGAGAAATGAAAGAATCTTCTATCTGACCGTCTCCTGCTATCATATGAAATATTGTTTTATTTGTTGAACATTTTCAGTTCTTTGCAACTTGTTTAATCGCTACGGTTACATGGTGTTTTTTCATTCGGAATGAATAATTTCGAAATTAAATAGTTTGGAATTAACGTATTCTCCTACGAGTTTACATGAAAATAATAATTTTGAATGAACGTTTACATGAAACACGTCCTCACTTAATTCCTCTTTAGAGCGGCGGGTTGGGAAGGGTTCTGATTGGACAGAGGGTGCACGTGACGTATGACGTATCACGGAAATAAACACAGTTAGCTCCCTGCTTCTCGTCTTTTCAGCTGTAACTTGTAAAAACTACATAATAAGTACCAGTTTCGCTGCTGTTTCTATTATAAATGTGAAGTAGCAGCTCAACACCAGCATACTACTTCACATTCTGCAGCAACTGAGAAGGAGAAGAAAGATAGACCACCGAACACGGGAGGCAAAACAAGTTTAAGTTTAAGTTTAATTCCGAATAGAAATTAGGATTGGGAAGTGTTTACAAGGTCATTTTTCGTCAATTTAAAGCGGAATTAACTTTTATTCTGAATTAAAACTCCCATGTAAACGCTGGAATCTGGAAACGGTTCTGTAGAATCATCTGGAAGTCTGGGTTCAGTCAGGATGTTTTCTTCACTGGTAGATTTGTTTTATAAAATCCAAATGATTATTTATATCTGACATAATTTTGATGATTAAAAAAATATCCACTTCATTCACACTGATTATTTATTTAGGGAAAATGAGCTAAACGGCAGATGCAGAAGGATTTTCTCCACAGGGTACATAGGAAGGTTTCCACTTTATACTGGGATTATTCAGATTTGATCTGAATGGAGGTGATGTCATCTCATCAATTAGATGGATCCTGGATTTGATCCGATACGTTTTGTGAATGAACTTGTGAGATTTCTCCCCCAGAACCCTGATTAGTTCCTGGTTCTGGTGACGTAAACAGAAGAGCAGATCTCTTGTGTGTCTCCCCAAACAGGAGTGATTGATCATGTGTGGAAGCTGAAGACCACATCATGGTTGACCTGAGTTTAAGTTGTGTGACTATTTGTTGCACATCGTCTCCCTCTGCCAGCGCTCCTCCTTTCTCTAGTCTAAAAAAAGGCTGATAGAAGGATGGGATGGTATTGGAAGCTCCTGTATTGGAGGCAGGAGTCACTGCAGTTTTAATATTGCAGATTCTGAGTGTTTGTTGACTCAACGACTGACTGCTGGATCTGACTGACTTATTAGTTATATTGTCTGATTCGTAAGGGAAAACAGAAACGTGTTTCATTATAAGTTTTTGTGGAAACTTGTCCCATGTTGCCAAGAAAGGAATAAATAAAAAGAAAACATATCAGTGCATTTTTACAATATTCGCTGTGATCTGGTTTCAGGCAGACATTAGAATAACACAACCGCCTTTAAATTTAGCAACAAAGGCACCATCAGGGGCAGAAACATGCTGGGGTGCAGCTCTGTAAACTAGTTTTTGATTGCTGCATCACGTCCGGTATTTGTAGAGGGGCAACACATAGATTTCCCATCAGACCCCAGTATGAGGACTTTAAAGTGGGGCAGTGAGTCATGACATCACTGTTTGATGAACCTACAGTCTCAATGGATTCCTGCAATGGGTTTCCTTTTATTCCCCAATATGAGCAGGGGAAATAGTCCAGGAACCCCACAGGGAGCTGCCGTCTCACCGGCTGACTTCAAGTGTAACTCAGGATCTGTTGAAATGTCCAGATAGCGGAGAGATGGGCGTGCCAACGATTGAGAGTAGGCTGCTTTCAGGAAGCTGGTGGACTGTTTTCTGGCTTGCAGATGGAATCTGTGAACAGGAAGTTTAGCTCCTCCATTGTTTGCAGCAAGCTGTAAAATATCTTCCCCAAGGCTGTCGTCACCTGATGAAGCAGAGACTGTGACTCAGAAGCTGCACAGCGGTCCTGAAACGTTACAGATCCACGCTTTCATGTTTCCACCAAATTCTGAGCCTACAATCTGAATGTGGAGCTGAAATGTAGACATATCTATCAGCATCACTAACTCACATCCCACTTGCTTCACTTTTTACCTTTCTGGCCAATTTCTTCAACACAAATCTCATTAATCCAACTCTGTCCTTTGCTGGTGTTCCCCAAGGATCTGTCTCAGGACCCCTCCTTTTCATTATTTACATTCTTCCACTTGGTAACATCTTCCTTTTTGAACATTATAACCTGAAAGCTGGAGCTTTATATTATGTTCAATCTGCGGCAACTCTTTAACTTCTCTGAATGTTGTGTCATAGAAACTCAGCTGAGATGAGGGACTGACTAAGCACTTAGCATGGTGTATGTGTGTATGTATGTGTGAAATGTATCGCACCACGTGAGACAAATAGTGGTCACACCAGATTGTGTCTGCGGTTCCATTACATTTTTATGCAAAATAAAAGCGATATTTGTAAGTTTTGACAAACAACAATTGGATTTGTGGGTGTTTTAATTAAACAGTGTTCCGCACATTAGCCTCAAGTCTGGTAAAATCTCGTTATTCTCACGAGATTTTATGAAAATTGCACCTTATACAAGGTAGCCACGTAGCGTTATTTTGGGGTTTTCTACTTGCTGCGGAGAATTTATTGTAGATTTTGAAGCTTGTCTTCATCATTTTTTTTTTTTATCTAAAACTCTAAAATTCCATGTTGGTTGCTTTGCACTGTGCAATCTTTACTGGAAATGACCCCAACGTCACATCCGGGGACACGTAAATGCGGAAAAAGTGCACTTTTGCGATATGTTTCTATATCAAAACATCTGAGAAACCACCCCATGAGAGTGTAATAACTTTTTAACAATATTTGAGACTTTTCAAAATTTAGGTGTTTTTTTTTTTTTTTTATTGTG
>NC_136624.1:10707787-10842787 GCF_933228915.1 Telmatherina bonti
CATGGAGGAAAAAAAACAGTCCAATTTCTAAAATGTACTTATGAAGTTAAGGGAGAAGGTTTTACTGAGTGGAATCTCTCTAAATATGCTTAGATCTCCGATAACACATTGATACTGATAAAACTAATAAAAAATAATGGATCCGTTTGAAGCCGCAATACGACTCAAAAATTAATACAAGGATGGTAGATTCATCTTGTTTCGCTGTGTCTGTGATAGACTTGAAGTTCTCAGCGTTTCCATCTTTATCTCCCTGCAAGAGTTTGAAAAACCAGGATTTCTGTCTGACTTTTAAGCGAACAAAGCCATGTATTGTTTAATATGCGTTCTCTGCTGCCTGGAGTGTGATCACTTGTGTTTGTATCACAGAAATCATGTTGAGAAAAATGAGGTGCTGTGATGTACATAAGATAAATGACACGAGACTGTTCAGCTTTTACTACAAGGACAAAGTTTAAATCTGTTCAACAGAAAATTTAACCTTCAGGCCACAGTGTGTTGGCCGCAGGTTGGATCTTGTATTTGATAAGTGAAGCTGTTTGTATCTCAACTTTACATCCTTGTTGGAAAACAGAGAAACTCATATTTTGATATACTCCCATATATCTCCCCAATTCATGTAAGTGATACATTTCTGTGTGAACATCAGACAGTAGCTGGAATTTAAAAGATTAAATCAAACCCCCCCCCCCCCCCCCCCCCCCCCCCCCCCCCCCCCCCACCACCACCACCACCACCATACTGTTCAAGTGTATTCAGGTCAAGGTCTACTTGTTCAGGCCTGCAAATGTTTAAATCCCCTGGAACTCATCTATCCTCATCAGCATAACCTCTTCATGCCTTTAAATGTCGGTAATTAAACTCCTTTGCTCTTTTAAATATGCAGGATCTTTGCACTCTTCATTTGTTTGCAGCTGCACACCCTGGACTCCTCTCAGGCACTCACGGCTTCTCTGGTTGATTAAGTTAGCCAGCAGCTAATAATATGTTTTTAAATGCCACCTTTAGATTGAACTTCTTTCTGGAGCTTCTTTCACCAAAGCAGAATTCAGTTTTCCAGGATGAAAGAGTAAAGCAGGGCATAACCCGCCTTTCAGTGCATCCTTGCCTAATTAATTTAATGAAAACCAAACCAGGCTGAGGTGATGCATTTAAGTCCATCCAGGAGTTGGTGATGCTGCTGAACACATTCATGGCTGTCTGCTACAGAGCATTAGGTGAATTATAGATTAACTAATGTAGACTTGGGAAAATAACTACTCATTTAAATAAATAAAAAAACTCTAAAACTTTATAATTTCACCTTATCAAGAAGTATAATGTTATTTTCATTGCCAAGTCAACACCTAGTAAGAAAGGTTTATAAAAAAATAAATCATGTAATGTTCTAAGTAAATAAAACTGCTAAGACTCATGAGAGTTCATGTTGGTTAAAACAGACATTAGCAATTATAAATCCAAGAGGTGTTAGCTAAGTGACTGTAGCCTTACTATTTAGTTTAAGTTCTGGTTTATTTAGGAAAAATCAATTTGAAGGGCTGCATGGAAGAGGACATTTTATCCCTCTACAGTTGTTAATTTAACTCAAGGTGCAAATTATGGTTTGTTATTTGTACCTCCCAGAACAAAGTGTGAAAAGACTATTACGGAAGTAATTGTACAAGTAAAGCAAAAAGCCTTGCAGATGAAAGTTGTCCGATTGGAAATGAGAGCAAGTAAACAATACAGTCCACATTTAATCAAATATATCTAACAGCATCTTTGATCTACATATAATACACTGTTCACATATAGTCAGATACAGTATCTGTCTGCACACATCTGCAAAAACTAATTCAGCTGCAGACAAAAAACCCCTTCATCTGTCATGTCTCTTAAAATCAAGCAGCCATTGTTCAGCTTAGACACCTGTGTGCGAGGACTTTAGATCTGATTACTGACTAAATTGAAAGTAATTGTTAGTTATTTAATTTTATGCCACATTATCAATAAAAAGCAAAGAAGTTTGAACTGGGTGAAAACATGGACTCGAACATTTTAAAAATGTAAAAAAACATATTTCTTTTGAGCGTTACAACTGCTGGACAATGATAAACAACTCCAGGCTTACTGAACCTGTTTGCCTGAACGTTACCCTGGCTGTAAGCCTCACTGTTTGCCTGGCAGTTAGTACAAATATTAGCCTGAATGTTACCATGGCTATTGGTCTGACTGTTTGCCTGGCTGTTAGCCTGAAAGTTAGTCTGACCTTCCCCTAGCTGTTAGCCTGACTGTTTGCATGGCTCGTTGCCTGGCTGTTAGGCTGCATGTTAGCTTGACTGTTACCCTGGTTAATAATCTGACTGTTAGCCTGACTGTTTGCCTTGCCATTAGCTTGAATGCTAGCCTGACTGTTACACTGGGTGTTTAGCCCAAATGTTAGCCTTGCCATTAGCTTGAATGCTAGCCTGATGGTTACACTGGGTGTTTAGCCCAAATGTTAGCCTGACTGTTACCCTGGTTGTTTGCCAGAAAAAATTTCCATGGTGACTGATGTGTTCCTGCTTATATGAAACCGAATCAAGGAAATATTAAGCCAAAATAAATTCTAGCTTAATGTCTTCTGCAGTTTTGTGAAAAAGCCCTCTTCAACAGCCTTGTCTTTTGTATAGAGAAACCAAAGTTACTGTCACAGTATCTGTTTGGTTTTCTGAATGCATGAAAAAGAACCAGAGAGATTTGGCTTAGGTGGAGTGGTCAGTTCAAAGGATAGCTGGGAGAGCTGCGTATACAGGCGTACTAGCTATGTGGCCCTAAGCACAACTGCTACTACCACCATAATTAAAAGATCTGTGCAATGTCTGAACTCTCTTGTCTGGAGGGTGGTTCTGTTCATGTTTTCCCCATGTCTGTTGGAAGATGTGGGGTAGTGTGGACAATTTGTGCTGCTTGTTGCCTCAACTATGTGCAGAGTAGTGTATAACAAAGTCTGTTGACTTCAATACCTGTGTGTGTGTCTGCTGCTGCCACTGAGGCAACCTGTAAGCTTGAACTGTTACTACATAGCTTTTTTCTCTCCTGCACACAGTGCTTGATGTGCATGGTGGATGCAGCAGCTCATTGCCTACTGAAGAAAGCTGGACTTGTCAGCCCACATCATTTGGCTCACTCTATTTACAACCTGGCATTAGGAAAAGGTGCTGACCATAAAAACTAATAAATAAAGTGAGTTGAGACATTTCTTTATTTGTTTACTTCAGCAAATGCTACAGACACTGATCAGTGAACTTAGTCTGTAGTTGATAGTATTGAGCACATATGGCATAGTTTACCCCATTCTTCAGGTTTTAAGTTGAGGTTTATTAGCAGACCGAGCCAGCTAATGTGTTATTTTGAATTCAGAGACCCATGTGATAATGCTTTTTAAAATCTTTAAGTGGATTTGCATCCTTAATTGAGTATTATCATGTATTAGATCAGTGACCAGCAGGAATGTGATATATATATATATATATACCTCTCAGATAATGACAAAAAACCAAAGTGACAGACGGTTGTTGTTGTTACTCTGTCTGCTGCTGTCAGATCCCGTGTCTGGCATTAATAAAATCAGCTGTGACAGAACATTATTGTGCTCTGTGAACACACAAATGTGACTTGATCACTTGTCAGTGAAAGTATGGGGACCCTGTCTCAATGAAGAGCCCTAGAAAATGACTTTGGTTTGTTTGCAGTGGGAGCATGTGTTTATGTGTGTCAACAGATGTGTCAAATGATTTATCTGTTAGGATGTGTGTTAGACAGGCATTCAGAGTCTGTAAAGCATTGAGTGAAGTCATGTTTTTCCTGTGTGTTGTATAAGTGGAAGCATCCCTACGCCCCAACCTAATGTTGCTTTTTGCAGATCCTATTAGACAGGTCGAGCATGGCAGTCCCCCCTGGAGTTGGTGATGATTAAGGCAGGTGCAGGATTGTTTAAATGAGACAGTAAGAAATAAATGGCCTCCCCACTCTCACAAGCAGAACACATATTAATCCCAGTACAACCCAAAAGGCATCCCTGACTGCTGGGGTGCAATAAGTATGAAGTTAACCTCCTAAATAATTAAACAGACTAAAATGGATGTTGAAGACATTGTGGCTAATTTTAAGTTTACAAGAAAATATTTGTTGAAAATACATTGTTACCAGAGCAAGAAAGTATGAGCACATTACTCCTGTGTTGACCTCTCTTCGCTGCCTGGACAGGCTTTAGTTGATTTTAAGGTGCTGCTGCACAAAGCTTTAAATGATATTGGGCAATCTTGTTTTGTTTACATTGTGCAACCTTATGTTCCCTCTTGTCTTCTTTGCTCCCAGGAAACTGGTCTTTTTAAAGGTTCCTAAGACTCTGAGTGCCTTTTTTCTTTCCATACGCCGTGATGGAACATTCTTCCAGGAGACATTATGTAGGCATGTTCTGTGGAGGTATTTAAAGCAAACCTAAAGACCCACTTTGTCATATAAATCAAATTTTTCTGTAGTTGCTTGTTTTAATCTTGTTCAATGTCTTTTTAATTCCACTGTGCAGCACTTTGATTAAAAGTTATTATTATTTTCATTACTATTAATATGTTGGTTCAAACACAGCTGATGTATAGTAAATAGTTAAGATGAATAGTGAATAGTAAATAGTAATAGTAAATAGTGAAGCTGAAGAGCAAAGAACTGTTTTATGATTCCAAAGTTGTCCGCAAAATAAGTATTTTACTAATTATGGTAAATATCAGCTCCACCTCTTCTTTTGCATGTTATAACAATCAGTCAATCACATTGCAGCAACTTACCACATTTAGAGATGTAGACATGGTGGTCAAGACGACTTGCTGAAGTTCAAACTGAGTATCAGAATGAGGAAAAAAGAGAATTTACTTCACTTTTAACGTGCCATGTTGTTGGTCACAGCATAGATACTGCTGATGTACTGGGATTTTCACATAACAATCTGCAGTGTTTGTAGAGAAGGTCTGAAGAAGAGAAACTATCCAGTAAACCGTAGTCGTCTGGACCAGAATGTCTTGTTGATGTCAGAGGAGAATGGACAGACTGGTTGGAGATGATGAAATAAGCACTGGTTCCAACCAAGATAATCTGAACATCATCTCTGAACACACAACACATCCAACCTGGAAGCAGATGGTCTCCAGCAGCAGAAGACCACACTGGGTTCCCTCCTGTCAGCTAAGAACAGGAAACTGAGGCCACAATTCACACAGACTCACCAGAACTGCACAATAGAAGATGGAAAAAACGTTGCTGGTCTGATGAGTCTCCATTTCAGCTCCACATTCACATGGTAGGATCAGAATCTGCTGGAAGCATCATGAAAACATGGATCCATCCTGACTTGGATCAATGCTTCAGGCTGCTGCTGGTGTAATGGTGTGATGGATATTTTCTTGGTCCATTTTGGGTCCCTTAATCCCAACATGGCAAACTACCACAGCCTACGTGATGGACCATGTCCATCCCTTTCTGAGCACAGTGTCGCATCTTCTGATGGAAACTTTCAGCAGGATGATGCACCATGTCACAAAGCTCACATCATCTCAGTTCACTGTCTTCGATCGGCCTCCACAGTCACCAGATCTCAGTCTAACAGAGCAGCTTTGGGATGTGGTGGAACGGGAGATTCTCATCATGATGTGCAGCAACTGTGTGATGCTTCATGTCAACATGGAGCAAAAACCTCTGAGGAATGTTTCCAACACCTTGTTGAATCTTTGACACCAAGAATTAAAGCCGCTCCGAAGGAAAAAAACTGTTTCAACCTGGCACTAGGAGGTGGACCTGAAAGTGAGCAGTGAGTTAAACATTGAATCCATGCTTGTCACCATGTTGGTGACTGCTTTCTTTAGAATGAGTTCTCTATCTGAGGCTTTGGAGCTTGAAAGTTCTGTACATTATCTTTAGTGTTGGTTGTATTCTTTTCCCTGGACAGAGATCTCTGTTGGTGTTTGTAGGATCTGTTGGAATCAATCTCCCAGTTTGGAGACCATGACCCTGAATGATCCGATGTACCATTGTTATGAGATTTCGCCTTCATTTTTTCAGCTTAATCTTTCTGCTCTTGTTTTTCATCAAGATTCTTCTGTTTTTCTCTTTCAAATGTTGCTGTTGTTCAGGATTTATGATCTAAATGCAGCTTGTTGACCACCAGATGTTCAGTTGGTTAACCAGTCCAAGAGGATCTTATTTCTGTTCTCCAATATCTTTGGGGCAAGAAGCCCATTAAAGACACACTATAGAAATTTTGCCATTTTCCCCATCATGTGCCCCCTATAGACGGCTGCTGCATCCTACCTGAATTGTTAGCTCTCTCCAGCCAGCAAAAGATGATCATACAATGACTCTTGTATTGTCCCGTTATCTCTTTTAATCTTCTTGTGTTCAAAGCAGCCAGTGTGTTTTCTAGATTGAAGCGAAACTCTGCTGCAACGGTACATTGTGTCCCGGATGTAAAAGTTGTATAGTGCGGTTTCTCAGCCTCTGGAAGCTGTCCAGCAGCACTGGCTCCAGAAAAGCACATGATAAATGTCGCTGTATCATCGAACAAGTCCAGAACGCAGAGTTTTAAGGTCAGAAAGTTACGTAATGTCTCTTTGAAAAGCTGAGTAAACAGTCTTCATTATCTAACACTTAGCTATACTTATCACCGAGCAGATCTTTTGTCCCCTTTATGTCCACATTGTTAGTCCAGAATTGATCTGTCATGAACAACATTGCACCATCTCTAATACCTGGTAAGGAATTATTAGGATTTTGTGATTGTGAGTTTTTAGTGTAGTTTTGTGGGCCTTTCATTGTGGGGATGGTGGCCTCATGGCCTCATGTTAAAAAGTGACACTGGCAACATTTTTAGAGTAAAATGCCATGTAGGTCAGTGCATGCAGGGAGCCAGGACTTATCAGTGGGTGAATGTCAGTCACAGCAGGGAAGGCTCTGATTGGATACCTGCCTTCCTCCATAACATTTCTTTAAGCTCTCCAACATGATGCAAAAACAGTCGTCTAAGTGAGTCTGGTGTTTCACAGACGTGCAGCTTCCTTCAGTAGAAAAACAGCATCAGAGAAAACTGATCATAACCTGCAGAAGAAAGCAGTATCCACATAATTGTTTGACAGACCCCCTATATGGAAAATCCACAATGAGTGATCTATAATAACACCAGTATTATCCCATTTTCTTCATTAAAAAGATCACTAACACTACTATGTTGCTAACATGGACCCCCTTGCCCCTCCCTGAAGGACATCTACACCACCCAGTGCCTCAGTGAACCTCAGAACATCATTAAGGACAGTACACATCCCATTTCTCAGCTGTTTGATCTGCTGCCCTCTGGTATGTGGTACAGATACATCAAAGCAGAGATATTATCATAATAATATCAAACCTTACCATAATCTGGGTGATTTATGTAAAAATAACACAGGAAAGAACGTGTCTTAGATGGATTTACCTTACCAAAACAATCCAATCCAACAGCATAAAATACACCATAAATATTTTATGATGTTATATGTTAATGATCCTAGATGTAATATAGACTCACTGAATCTTTCTATCGTGGTTCTCCTGGATCTTAGAGCCACCTTTGATTGAGTAGACCACCAGATTTTTATTAAACAGACTGAAAAGTCTGGTGGGCCTCTCAGGGAGTGTCTTAAAATAGTTTTATTCAAAATCTCACAGAGCAACAGTTTTTAGTGAGTTTGGATGCATGCTCCTCAGGGACCCATGGGATCAAATGTAAGGGTTCCCCAGGGTTCACTTTTAAGCCTAATACGTTTTAATCTGTACTTGTTGCCTCTTGGGGACGTCATCAGGAGAAGTGGTATTGGTATTTTCATATCTATACTGATGATGCACAGTTATACATTGTTGTGTCGTCCGATGACTTAGAGCCAATTAATACTCCTGACAATTCTGACAATTTAAGTTTTTAAAATCGCTGCACTGGCTCTCTGTGCATTTCAGGACTGATTTTAAGATTCTTTTAGTCACCTATAAATGTCTTAATGGTCTTGGGCCTTCTTAATTATCTGATCTACTTTTAAGATACGAGCCTTCGCGGACCATGAGGTCTTCTGGTACCGGCCTTTTACTTGCTCCTAAAGTCAGAACCAAAACTTATGGTGAGGCTTCGTTTCATCGCTATGGCCCCCGTCTGTGGAACAGCCTGGCGGAGAACCTCAGGGCTGCAGAGACTATTTCTGCTTTCATAAAGAGGCTCAAGTCCCACCTTTTGACTTTAGCTTTTAGAAGATCTTATCTTGTTCTTAGTCTATATAAGGATAATTTATTATTGTTGTTCTTATTATTGTTCTATTTTTATTCACCTGTTTATCTCTACCCTATTTGATCACTTTGTTAGATATTTAATTACTTAGATATTTTTAAATTCTTATGTTTACTTTTATTTTATTGTCCTTAGCTGTTCTTTGTTGGTCTTGGTTAGTTTGATCTTTTTAAACTTTGTTAATTCTAGTGTTTTCCTTATGGGGTCCTCCATTCTGGGGGCTTTACCTCCTCAATCTGCTGGGTTGTTGCCATGGCGATGGCTTCTGACAGGGTGGCCCTTGCATTGCAGCCATTTGGCTACGGAGTGGTTCTGGGCCTACGCTGAGTCGTGGCCGTTCCAATGGTGATGCGCTTTATGATGGGTGGGCTGGCTCCTGGTGTGAAAGGATCCCAGGAAACCGTTACGTTATGGTGGGCCAAAGAAGATGTTCATTCATTTAATTTTTTATTTATTTGTTGGTGGCCCTGCGATGGACTGCCGAGCTGTTCAGGTTGTATGAATGAATGAATGAATTTATATGTTGGTTAAAGAGATGCTTCTATAGGTGTGCCATACAACATGGGTTTGGGGGGTGTCTGTATGTGTGTGTGAATGATTATGATTGATCATATATTTGTATTTATTGTTGTTTTAATACGGTGTTCCCCAAAGTGGGGGGCCGGCCCCCGAGGGGCCAGAGCCATTGCAAAGGGAGCGAGGGATGAATGCATGAAAAAGTCAAGGCTTTCACACTGCTAGCATAATGGACGGGTTTTTGATGGGGCTCCCGTGTAAACGCAAAGCAGAAGGTGAAGCATTGTCAGATATGCTTCCAAATCAACAAACTTTCAAGCCAAAGTCTAGAAAATTTGATGATGCATATCTTTCCTTTGGCTTCACCTCCACAAAGGTTGGTAATAAGAAGAGACCACAGTGTGTTGTCTGCCTTAAAGTGCCAGCTTGTGACAGCTTGAGGCCTAACAAGCTAAGACGCCACTTGGAGACACAACATCCAGAGCACAAAGAAAAGCCAGTTGATTTTTTTTAACAAAAACTCTTAAACTGCCGTGCTCTACAATACTAAAGCTGCTTCCATGGCAGCGAATGCTCAACATACTTCCTTGTGCTATGGACATGGTTTTGACCATGATTGATGACACATTAGCCAGCAAACTATGGGCAATTCCTCTGTCCAACAACACAATCAGCAGGCGCATTTATGAGATATCAAAGGACATAGAGGAGCATCTTAATGATAAAGTGCCTGAAAGCTGCTTTTTTCTGCAGATGGATGAATCTACGGACATTAACAAGGACTGCTTATTGATAACTTGTGTTAGTTCATAGATGGAGAAGAGATGAGGAAGGAATGGCGTTTCTGCAAACAAGTTCTTGGCAGAGCCGCTGCAGAAAAACTTTAAAATCATTGACTCTGATCTGAAAGATGATGATCTGAAATGGGAGAACTGTATGGGGATCTGCACAAGCTATGGCTGGTAAACAAGGAGGGCTGCAAGCGCTTATCAAGCTCGTCTTCCCCAATGTGCAGTGGATGCACTGCATGATACACCACAAAGCTCTGACGTCTAAACAGCTCAGTCCCGAGCTGAATGATGTAATGACTGATGTTATTGCCACAGTCAATTAGATTCAAATACGACCTGTTCAAGCCTGGATTTTTTCAGCTCTGTGAGAGGAAATGGGCTCTGACCACACTGCCCCGATGTCCTGTCACCAGGGCCAGATTAAAAGTGCACAGGCCTATGGGCCCTGAGTGTTCCAGGGGGCCCCTTTCCCACCGCAACATTATGAAAATTGTGAATGATACACTTTGAAACAGCATTTCTAACATCTCTTAGCCAATGGTACCAATAGGAATACACTAGACACTGTAGTGCAACTACCTGGCTTTGCTGCTGGTATTTGCCCTATGTGGGCCCCAAGTGGGCCCCTGGCCCTGTGCCGATAATGCCCATTGGATAATCCGGCCTTGCCTGTCACTTGGGAAGGTGCTGTCCAGGGTCTTTGAACTGCGAGATGAGAGCCGCATCTTTTTGAATGACAAAGGAAGTGATCTTACCCACAAGTTTTACTGTAACAAGTTCCTCATGAAACCTGCATACCTGACATGTTTCTGTAACTCAATGAACTGAATTTTCAGATGCACAAACACACACCTCCCACATTCTGGCAGATAAAGTCACATCATTCATCAGAAAACTTGAGATGTGGCAGCTGCGAGCAAAAGATGGAAATGTGGACTCATTTGAGAACCTGAAGTCATTCATTCAAGACAACAAGCTGCAGAACACAGTGATTTCATGCATGAAAGCACACATCTCTGCCCTTCAGAAACATTTCCATAAATATTTTTCGGTGAAAGATTCCAAAAAAATATGACTGGATCCGTGACCCCTTCAGTGCAACACCACCTACTGACTTCAGCGCATCAGAAGAGGAGCAGCTCATTGATGGCGCTTCTGATTCAGCATTAAGGCTGCAGTTGAAGTCGAGACACTGTCAGCATTTAGGATTAGAGTGGAGACAGATTACCCATTGCTGGACACGAGAGCCCTGAACATACTTCTCCCTTTTGCCACATTCTACCTATGTGAGATAGGAGTTCCTGCTGTGGCCTCAATCAAGACAAAATACAGATCAAAGCTGGACATAGAAAATGAACTCAGAGATCATCTCACAACTGAAACCCAGATTTGAGGAGATCTGCAGCAACAAGCAGGTTCACACCAGTCACGGAGATGACGGGAGGATTGAAGTTGTCATTTTTGCATCCTTTCAAAGAGTTCATATTTTGATTTCCATTTACCAGGAGAGGCATTTTTGACAATGTTTTGGTAGGAATGTTGAATAAAAAACACAGAAAGAAAACTGTTACACTGAACATAAATACACTGTTGAGGTGCTTGAAATGACTCAGACAGCAAAGAATATAGTTAAAGTTAAGAAAACAAACAGTTTTGAAACAGTTACACAGTAAAGGTAGTTTCTTGTTTTGTTGTTAAAAGAGGTCGTAGTTTGGTTTATTAATCCAACCTGGTATTTATTACACTTTCTTTGGTTCAACAAAGGTTGAGGTATGAAATAAATTGCAATAGAGTTTGAAAATGAAACCTGTAGGTGTCTGTCTGGAGGGTGTAGATGTATGTGTGTGTCTGTGAGTAATCTGTGGGGGTCGGGGGGCATGGAACCTCTCTTATAAACCAAAGGGGGACCCAGCAACAAAAGTATGAGAACCACTGTTTTAAAATAGCCCTTTGTGCTGCTTCATGTATGAAAGGTGTTATATAAATTAAATTTGATTTGATATTAACATGACTGTCTCTGCTGCCTTATCAGTACAAGATTTTATTCTCTACTCGCCCACTTGAAACAAACCTTTAACTTTTCTTATTGTTGTGACTTATATCACAACAATATGTGACTTATAAGATACATTTTTACAATTCACTTACATTTTCAATACTTTAAAATTTTGATGTTTTTGTACTTTTGTTTTTTTTTTATGTACAACAAAAGTACTTTTGTTGCACTTTTAGGGTCAGATCCATGAAGATCCAAATTTGCGAGTAGTAATTTGGACAATTGTACAATCTGGAATTTTGCGTGTGTGCCTGAACCATAGTTTGTGGGTAATTTACTGGGAGTGATTTGCATAATTGGCGGCAGATACAAACGTGGTGGAGAGTCTTTAGTTAAATGAAGGTTTTGCAACATAGTGAGTTCGTAGTGAAAACATGAGCAAAGAAATCCCTACTGTTGTGTCATTTTAAATACTTTTCAGCTGTTCTCGGAGAAGCGAAAACTACATGTTATTATTATGTTACTCACAAAGATATCACCAGAAAAATGATGCTGGACTTGTTCACACTCACTTTGTTATAAATGTGCAATTGTGATTAAATGCATACATTTTCTTTAATTCGTCAATCTTTCTGCAATTAATTCATCTGAATTAATGCGTTACAGTCCCACCCCTGGATTTTACAAATGTCCAACACTAACAAATTGTTATCACATCTCAGGATTTCGGAGATATTTATCAAACTAAAATTATAATATGACAGAACCAGAGACCAGGACCCAGGAGCTCCTCTACGCAGCTGACCCAGGTTCTGATCCCAGTCTGGGGTCTTTTGTAGCTACTGCACAAATCAGGCCACAAGTGCCACAAAATATTTAGAGGAATGACATGAGACCTGTTGTAACTTGGTTGATTCTTTAATCGTCTCTTTCTTTCTCTCTGCAGGAACCTGTTAGACATGGATACCTTCTCAAAGTCAGACCCAGGTAACGGTTTCCTTTTTCTTCTTTCTTTCTTTCTTTCTTTCTTTCTTTCTTATCAATTTCAGCCTTATAAGTTGAAGGTCCTGCTGTGATAGGATTTCATTCTCCCTCATGCTTTTGACATCACGTAACACATTACGCACAATGAATGTGTGGAATTTCATGCAGAGTTCATTAAATAATTTCTCTGTGAACCTTATCCACATGTAACAAGCCTTGGTGAGCATTCAGAGCATCTTCTGGAGCCTTTTCAGGCACAATGCAACAACCGAGAGAGAGCTGTGCTGCGTCTCAAGTGCCATCAGGCGAGGACTTGGAATTAAACTGGTTCACAATTAGAGCAAGAAATCAGTGGAGCCTGACTGACATTTAATGATTGCTGACTGCACACAGAGTGCAATAACCTTCAGGAGCACCTCTAAGTGGTGGACAACAGGTAATTGCAATGAGCTGTTTGGAGTTGGAGAAAGAATCAGTGAATCAGTGATTCAGAGAAAGAATCAGGGTTTAGCAGAGGACAAAGAACAGTTAGGGATGAAGAACACAGCAATAAAAAGATCTGGGTCAATTTCCTTTGTTAGATGACACCCAGGATATCTCATTGTTCCTGTAACTCATAGTTTGTTCTGACAAAGTCAACATACTCATTTAAAGGCTCCAGGAAATTGCAGAACTGATGAAGTGGACAATATAAACTCTAATTTCCACGTTTCTTCAGTCATAGTTTGGTTTTTAGACCTTCAACATTCCTGGAAACATCAGAAAAGTGAAGTTTTTACTTTGTAATGATGCATTTTCTTCCCATCTCGCTGATGTTCAGGATATGAGGTAATGAATAATTTTATTTAGTCCCATTCTGCCTGTAAACAGCTCTTTAATGAATGCAGGCTTGTCAATGCATTTCCGTAATTCTCCACACAGTCCTGATCAGTTAATTCTGGATCAGGACTGCAGGCAAGCCAGTCCACCAACCATCTTCCTCTGCATGGTGCTGAAATGTAGCAGAATATGAATTTGATTTTCCTTGAAAACGATGTGCTTCTGAAGGCAGCAGATGTTTCTGAAACACCTCAGTGAACTTTTTATGCATCAGTTCATTTCACTTCAGCTTTATTTGTACTTAATTTGTTCCTGGCTGAGGAAAAAGCAACAGATTGCATCAAATCCAGTCTTCAAATCAATCCACCATCTCGAGTGGCACAAAGCGGCAGGAAAGAAAAGTCTCCCTTTCAACAAAAAGGAAAACCTCCAGCAGAACCAGAACTAGGAAGGAAAACCTCCATCAGAACCAGAACTAGGAAGGAAAACCTCCAGCAGAACCAGAACTAGGAAGGAAAACCTCCATCAGAACCAGAACTAGGAAGGAAAACCTCCATCAGAACCAGAACTAGGAAGGAAAACCTCCAGCAGAACCAGAACTAGGAAGGAAAACCTCCAGCAGAACCAGAACTAGGAAGGAAAACCTCCAGCAGAACCAGAACTAGGAAGGAAAACCTCCATCAGAACCAGAACTAGGAAGGAAAACCTCCAGCAGAACCAGAACTAGGAAGGAAAACCTCCAGCAGAACCAGAACTAGGAAGGAAAACCTCCAGCAGAACCAGAACTAGGAAGGAAAACCTCCAGCAGAACCAGAACTAGCAATAAATAGGAAAATCTGGAAGTCTAAGATTTTTAAGATCCAAAAGAGCTTCATCATGAAGAGCTTTATTTGTGAGGAGAAGAATTTAAACTCTATTCTGGATTCAAACCAGCGAAGAGAAGATAAAACTGGAGATAATTCTCATCTCAAGGCTTGCTGCAGCATTTGGAGACGTTTCAGAACTATTTCCGAGACACATCAGTAATCAGGAATTACAGTTTTCCAATCTGGAAGTACCAAAACTATGGACTAGTTTTTCTGCATCACTGAGACAGGAAGTACCCCGTAGATGGAAGAAGATGTCCCTAGAAACATGTTTAAAGGCAAGTCAAAGACCAGATCCTGGTCCAGAATACTTTGAGACTCGGAGCGAAGGTAAAACTATCCAGAAAAACTCCATATCTTGCCTTTTCATGCATGCATAAACCAAAAAGAACGCACATTATCTAAAACCTGGACTCCCAGTCTATCTTTAACTTTCATGTTTTCGCTGTTTTACACGAAGTTCTGGGTATTGGTGCCTTTTGAAAAGTCAGAACGCAGTCTAGCTGTGGGTTTGTAGAGAAATATGCTTTGAAGCTCATTTAGAGGTAGTGACAGTAGACAAAAGGAGTCACAAAGATTCTCTCGCTCTGTCAGGGGCCAGGGGCCCTTCATTGACATTTTCTGTGGATTTATCTTCCTTCCTGAGTGGAGGCGGAGAATCACACAAGCATGGTGGAGGCTGCAGAGTGTTTCAGGACAGCCCTGAGCTTCAAAGGTTCAACGCCCACTGGGACAAAGAAGGAAACTGGTCAGCATGCCCCCTCACCACTTTCATGTCCCTGCTTAGAGGCCTCCAGCTCACCCTGTGTCTAGCCACAGCAGGACCGGATCGATAAATTCTGATAATGTCATAACAGGACGTTTGACTGCAGATAGATGAGTCTCACTCAAGTCCAGGTTTCTGTGTTGGTTTGCAACCAAAATAAAAATAAGATTAATGTTGGGCTTCAAAGTCCTTTATCTGTCTCTGCATCTGGAATTTCACACCTGATATTTATTTTTGACAGAAGTACGATTTGTTGAAACAAAATACTTAAAACCTAATGGAGATTAGGTTTCACCTTAGATTTGCCTTAATCCCGCCCACTGACTTTGATGGGTCAGGTTGACAGATATATATATATATATATATATTAGCGGGATTAAGGCGAATCTAAAGTGAAACCTAATCTCCATTAAGTTTTAAGTATTTTGTTTCAACAAATCGTACTGCTATATACATATTGAATGAATTACTGATGTATTTTATTATATATTTGTGCATTTAACTCCAATTTTAAAATAATTAATGACATATTTAGTTAATTAATTAATTAATTGTTTAATGCTTTAACAAATGAATAACACATTTAATAATCAATTAATTAATTATTAAATTATTTAATTAATACATTGTGGCACTTTTACTCCTCCATACATTGGTTAATGATGTCGGCCCATGCATTCAGTGTCAACAACAGTGTTGTTATGAGGCTATATTTCAGTGTCTTATGATTGATTAAGCACAGGTTTGAAAGTACATCCCTTTCTTTACAATATTTCCTCACAGTTTGCAGAACTTCTTACAAACCAAACATTGTTTTTATAATAAAATCTCTTTTCTTTTACCTATTGCACACTGATACACACAGATGTGCTGAATCTAAAACACTTTTAGGCATGATTTCTGCAAGTCAGGCATACAAACAAAAAAATGAACAAACAAATAAATTCAGAAAGGATAAGACCTCTGCTGAAAGAAATACTGATTTCTAACTACGTACTCACCTACGTAAAAATGGAAGTCAAAGTAATTCAGTTGATTCGCAGATGCTCAACAAAAAAATGCATGGTGGAAAAAAAGCATATCGATACATTTCAAACAGCAGGCCTGGGGGGTTGGAGGGCCGGAGGGGCACCTAACCTGACGTGTAGTCAAGGTATCATCTTGTTGTCTAGCTCTGAGACATCACGGGATACGTTATGTGCAAAGCAACAATGTTCGAACCACCATGAACAGAGGTTGTTTCATTTGAACCTCCTTTTAAAGATTTATGCTAATGTTCCAGGAGAGACCTGATAAATGTGAAAACCTTGTGGTTGCCGATAATATTGACTTGTTTCTCTTCTAAAAGCATTATTGACCAAACCATATTGAGAATTTCTCACTGAACATGAGGTCCTGTAGCTGCCCACCAACCCTATATCCCATCTAGACCAAGAAAATCATACATGTGTCCTCTAAAAAGTCAGGAATGGGTATCAGAGGTTCTGATGTAAGCTGAAGATTTATTATGGAAGGCAGTTTTCTGTTTGTAATCTTGACAAAGAGTGAATGATGGATGGCACTGTGTGTGTGTCTGCTGAGATTTGGTGGCTGTGTTTTCAAATAAGCACATGTTTGCCGACCTGGTTGATGTTTAACTTTTCAAAGAAAGTGCTTTGAAATGCAAGGATATGGCATCACAACACCTTTCTGTCACCAGCATATAATTGTGTTTTGCTAAGTATGAGAGGTGATTTTGGGTCTAATAGTTCTGCAAATCTGGGCTGGTTTTTTGCTCCTTCAGTAAAACTTTGGAACAATGTTCAGATTAGTTATTAAAGGTGCTTTTTAAATAACTAATCTGTTTAATGAGTAACTTAATCATGAAATTTAGCATAATTTGGGAGAGTGTCCTTTTGATTGACAGGTATTCCAAAGCACAGCACAACTGCGGATTTTAGCCGTTTAACAGTGTGATTAGTTTTAGCTCACCTACCTCATTAAACTGGTTAGCTCCTGTTAGATCCAGGTTAGCTCAGTTAGCTGTTAGCTACAGGCAGGTTGGAGTTGATAGATGTCAATCATCTACCCCCACGCTCACAGTCGTCCCCCTGTCAGGCCACCGCATGCGCGACGCTGCGAAGATGGCGACAGTACAAACCGCGCAATGAGGCTCCATTATGGAGGCTCCGTCTTTCTCATAGACAGTCAATGGTTTGTTCTAAGAAATGACTTTGAATGAAACTAAATAAATTCTCATCTGTACATCACCAATTCATAACAAGGTCATCTCAGGCGACTTAACAATTCAGGCCTATTCATCATGATCGAATCAGTATTCATACAAACAGTTCACAGACAGCCAAATGTTTCCATTTGCACTCATAATAAACAGAGAAATCTATTTTTTGCACCGAGTTGAACTGGTTTAGATGGTTGTTTCAGACATAAGTGTGAAAAAGCAGTGGTGTCACATCCAGCATTGCTTTCTTCCTTTTCTGACTTGGATGGTGAAGAAGTGATTTCCTGATTGGCCCCATTTTTCCAATAACAGCAGCCTGCTTAACTGGTTCTTCACATATGGATGGGTGTGCATACCCTCTCGGCTGGTTTTCATCTCTGTGGAAATGCCTGTGAGATTAGATTTGAGATTCTAGTTATCATCTGCTCACATCCTTAAGGTGGGCAGTGCTGGCCTTGCAAAGCTCCCTGTAATGGGTTTCTCCTCACATCTTTAATCTGTCTGTGCTTCCACACTGGAAAGACCCAATCCTCCGTCTACTGACTGCTGCTTTGAAGTTCAGCTCAGGTATGCACCATGAGGCCTTTCCAACGTATTTCCTGTGGTAGAATAAGCCACAGTCTTCAGACAAATTTAATCTCCTGTAGACTTTCTTCATCTGGAAATGAACACGCAAAGTGGACTCCATGCATGTTAATGCAATTATTTTAAAACGCAGCCTGCATTGTTAGCATATGACTGATGTTGTGCCCACAGGCGACAATCACTAACTAAACATCCAGGAAATACACGCCTCCTTCTGCTGCGCATGCATGGAACGAACTTGTGTGAGTAGAGGTCATACTGGCTCCCAGTGCTGGCAGGACTGATCTGGAGGTCCAGAACTGGACTACCTGTTGTTTTTTATGAGTGTAACAACACATCAGTCTACATCCATCCAAGATTCAATCTAGATCTGGATCATTCCCGGATTCAGTGATCGGACTTTCAGAAAGAAAATGAAGATTTGTTTCTATTTTCTTTATTCAAACAGCTGCTTGTAGGCTGAAGAGGAAAACATGGAATTAACTGACTTTACTGAAGACCCATTTCTTTAAGATGACTTTTTTTCTGCACAATAGGTTGACTTTTTACATCTGATTTTATTTTGATTGTTTTAATTTGATTGCTGTTATTTTTGATTGCTTTTCGCTGACTGTAATTTTTTAATTGTCCTCGTGTATGTTATTTATTCTGTTTTTATTTTTTAACCCCCCACAATGTGGCACTTTGGTCAACATTGTTGTTTTTAAAGTGCGTTAAAAATAAAGTTGTATTGTATTGTATATTGTACTTAGATTTAATATCTACAAATAGAAATGTATTCTTCCAGTTTTATTTTCCATGATGGGAATATTTTAAAGCGCAGCCTCCTGTTTTTGATTTATATTTAAATATCTGATGATCAGGAGGAAAATTTTAATTTTCTGGTTAGATCTGAGTAAAAATGATTCTGTTAATACTCTATCGATCAGCAGTTCTTCAATCCAATTGATCTTGTATCAAAGCAGCCTTTATGATATCTGCTAAAATATCAATATTGGCTGAATCTGCATGTTATCACATCATAATTAAACTTGTGTCATAAATCTAAAGTCTGTATGAAATATTTTCTTCGATAGGTTTATTGTAAATTTATAACATTACCAACCATTTAGAATTTCCACTAGAAAGGTCATTTTTCAGATAATAAATAATTTAGATTGTCAGTGAAACTGAATGCATTGAATCATACATGTTTCTTTGAATAATTTTTATTGAAGTCATTTTCATGAGAAGGCTCAACAACATCTTTGTCGCAGCGTTTTCTGTGTATTTTATGTACACAATGTGCTCATATGCTGCTTTTTTTATTCCATCAAGGAACAAAATCATTATTTTTCTAAACATGCCTGAAATAATTGACTTTAAACTTTAGCTTCTTTTTTTTTTTTTTTTTTTTTTTTTTTTTTTTTACATTACTAAATAATCCTGTAAAATATCCTGTTTTTAATAATTGTTGTTTTGTAAAGAAAAAGAAATGCAATGAAATTTTTCTTTAAATTAAATTAAATTAAATTAAATTAAATTAAATTAAATTAAATTAAATTAAATTAAATTAAATTAAATTTCAACAAGGTGGAGTTCGGGGGAACTCTGAGTAACAGATCCAGGGTGAGATTTACCTCACCCAGAATCTGTTACCATGGTAACTGACTCAGTGAAGCTAACCTCCTTTCCAGCAGGTTTACCATCACTGACTGAGTTTCTACCTGTCTTTTCCACCTGAAGCAGCTGTCAGATGCGGTGTGATCTGAGGTTTAGAAGCGGAAATAATACACAATCACTTCTATAGGGAGGATATTCTGATGTCAACTTACTACTTAATATCTTATCAACTGCACCATTTTACAGCCACTCATAGTCTCTGACTGCACATATCCTGCATCACACACTGTTGGCTTTTTTGTGCTTTGATCTGTGGTACTTTTCTTTTATAAATTGGACCTTTCTTTGTAACATTGGCAGTGCAGAATGGTGTGTCGAGTCACGAGGAAAGTCCTTACGCATGTCTGAGATCATAATTTCACAAATAACACAGATGAGAGATCTGTTATTAATTCTTCTCTGGACCTCGCAGTGACTCCTCATCATCCTCATCATCCTCCTGTGATGAATGAAATCAAAAATCTGACTAGTTATACAAAATCATGATCCAGAATCTGCCTTAACGTTCCAAAAGGTGATATTATTCTTCATCTTCACTTTGCTCCATGTATGCTTTGCTTTTCCCCAGTAGGATTGAACCTAAATAAATCTCAGATTTTATTTTATCAACCAATATTTTAACCCCCCATTTTAATCAGGGTGAACATTCAGTCGGTGCACCAACTTCCACATTGTTTCAGGTAGAAGTTTTCTCCCAAGATGCATCTCTCTCCTTATCAGCAGCTGGAGTCGTGCTCCCATTTTCCCAGAATTCCTCTTCATACTCCTGGTATGCTGCTATGAGAACTTCTCGCTCCAGTGGAGTGAAATAACTAACTTTTTAGTCAGCGGTTGCCATGGTGACTCCAGGTGTCAGAGCTCCAGTAATGGTGGATTTTTATTGTGGTTCCCGACTCTTAATAAACATACTCAGAAGTGATGGAACCAACTGAAAGCCGCTGATCTGGAACCAGGAAGTCAGAGTTTCTGACTAGACTCGGAGTTATTTAACCTGCTGTGGGCAATTTCATAGTCTTCCAGTCGCCAACTTAAATCTGTTTGTACCAATTTTAAAACATTTTATTATAATTATTATTAATTATCTTTCTTCTGTGTAGTTATGTAGCAGTTCTCATCGTACGTCTGTTTTTATATTGGTCAAACTCAAGCCACTCGCAACCCCAAAGCTATTTTGTCTCACCTCCTCTTTGGTCTACATCCTCCTCCTTACCTGTAACCAGCTTTGTTCTTTCCTCTGTCCAACAATCTAAGACAAGACAAGACAAGACAAGACAATAATAAGACAAGACAAGACAAGACAATAATAAGACAAGACAAGACAAGACAAGACAAGACAATAATAAGACAAGACAAGACAAGACAAGACAATAATAAGACAAGACAAGACAATAATAAGACAAGACAAGACAAGACAAGACAAGACAAGACAATAATAAGACAAGACAAGACAAGACAATAATAAGACAAGACAAGACAATAATAAGACAAGACAAGACAAGACAATAATAAGACAAGACAAGACAAGACAATAATAAGACAAGCCAAGACAAGACAATAATAAGACAAGACAAGACAAGACAATAATAAGACAAGACAAGACAAGACAATAATAAGACAAGACAAGACAAGACAATAATAAGACAAGACAAGACAAGACAAGACAATAATAAGACAAGACAAGACAATAATAAGACAAGACAAGACAAGACAATAATAAGACAAGACAATAATAAGACAAGAAAAGACAAGACAAGACAATATAAGACAATAATAAGACAAGACAATAATAAGACAAGACAATAATAAGACAAGACAAGACAATAATAAGACAAGACAAGACAAGACAAGACAAGACAATAATAAGACAAGACAAAACAAGACAAGACAAGACAATAATAAGACAAGACAAGACAAGACAAGACAAAAATAAGAGAAGACAAGACAAGACAAGACAAGACAATAATAAGACAAGACAAGACAAGACAAGACAATATAAGACAATAATAAGACAAGACAATAATAAGACAAGACAAGACAAGACAATAATAAGACAAGACAAGACAAGACAAGACAAGACAAGACAAGACAGTAATAAGACAAGACAAGACAAGACAAGACAAGACAATAATAAGACAAGACAAGACAAGACAAGACAAGACAATAATAAGACAAGACAAGACAAGACAATATAAGACAATAATAAGACAAGACAAGACAAGACAATAATAAGACAAGACAAGACAAGACAAGACAATAATAAGACAAGACAAGACAATAGTAAGACAAGACAAGACAATAATAAGACAAGACAAGACAAGACAAGACAATAATAAGACAAGACAAGACAAGACAATAATAAGACAAGACAAGACAAGACAAGACAATAATAAGACAAGACAAGACAATAATAAGACAAGACAAGACAAGACAATAATAAGACAAGACAAGACAAGACAAGACAATATAAGACAATAATAAGACAAGACAATAATAAGACAAGACAATAATAAGACAAGACAAGACAATAATGAGACAAGACAAGACAAGACAAGACAAGACAATAATAAGACAAGACAAGACAAGACAATATAAGACAATAATAAGACAAGACAAGACAATAATAAGACAAGACAAGACAATAATAAGACAAGACAAGACAAGACAAGACAATAATAAGACAAGACAAGACAAGACAAGACAAGACAATAATAAGACAAGACAAGACAATAATAAGACAAGACAAGACAAGACAAGACAAGACAATAATAAGACAAGACAATAATAAGACAAGACAAGACAAGACAAGACAATAATAAGACAAGACAATAATAAGACAAGACAAGACAAGACAAGACAATAACAAGACAAGACAAGACAAGACAATAATAAGACAAGACAATAATAAGACAAGACAAGACAAGACAATAATAAGAAAAGACAAGACAAGACAAGACAAGACAAGACAAGACAAGACAAGACAATAACAAGACAAGACAAGACAAGACAAGACAAGACAATAATAAGACAAGACAAGACAAGACAATAATAAGACAAGACAATAATAAGACAAGACAAGACAATAATAAGACAAGACAAGACAAGACAAGACAATAATAAGACAAGACAAGACAATAATAAGACAAGACAAGACAATAATAAGACAAGACAAGACAATAATAAGAAAAGACAAGACAAGACAAGACAATAATAAGACAAGACAAGACAAGACAATAATAAGACAAGACAAGACAAGACAAGACAATAATAAGACAAGACAAGACAAGACAAGACAATAATAAGACAAGACAAGACAATAATAAGACAAGACAAGACAAGACAAGACAATAATAAGACAAGACAAGACAATAATAAGACAAGACAAGACAATAATAAGACAAGACAATAATAAGACAAGACAAGACAATAATAAGAAAAGACAAGACAATAATAAGACAAGACAATAATAAGACAAGACAAGACAATAATAAGACAAGACAAGACAAGACAAGACAATAACAAGACAAGACAATAACAAGACAAGACAAGACAAGACAAGACAAGACAATAATAAGACAAGACAAGACAAGACAATAATAAGACAAGACAAGACAAGACAAGACAATAATAAGACAAGACAAGACAAGACAAGACAATAATAAGACAAGACAAGACAAGACAAGACAAGACAAGACAATAATAAGACAAGACAAGACAAGACAAGACAAGACAATAATAAGACAAGACAAGACAAGACAATAATAAGACAAGACAAGACAAGACAATAATAAGACAAGACAAGACAAGACAATAATAAGACAAGACAAGACAAGACCAGACAATAATAAGACAAGACAAGACAAGACAAGACAATAATAAGACAAGACAAGACAAGACAAGACAAGACAAGACAATATAAGACAATAAACAGACAAGACAATAATAAGACAAGACAAGACAAGACAATATAAGACAATAAAAAGACCAGACAATAATAAGAAAAGACAAGACAAGACAAGACAAGACAATAATAAGACAAGACAAGACAAGACAATAATAAGACAAGACAAGACAAGACAATAATAAGACAAGACAAGACAAGACAAGACAATAATAAGACAAGACAAGACAATAATAAGACAAGACAAGACAAGACAAGACAATAAGACAAGACAAGACAATAATAAGACAAGACAAGACAAGACAAGACAATAATAAGACAAGACAAGACAAGACAAGACAATATAAGACAATAATAAGACAAGACAATAATAAGACAAGACAAGACAAGACAATAATAAGACAAGACAAGACAAGACAAGACAGTAATAAGACAAGACAAGACAAGACAAGACAAGACAATAATAAGACAAGACAAGACAAGACAAGACAATAATAAGACAAGACAAGACAAGACAAGACAAGACAAGACAATAATAAGACAAGACAAGACAAGACAATATAAGACAATAATAAGACAAGACAATAATAAGACAAGACAAGACAAGACAATAATAAGACAAGACAAGACAAGACAAGACAATAATAAGACAAGACAAGACAAGACAAGACAAGACAATAATAAGACAAGACAAGACAAGACAAGACAATAATAAGACAAGACAAGACAAGACAATAATAAGACAAGACAAGACAAGACAAGACAATAATAAGACAAGACAAGACAATAATAAGACAAGACAAGACAAGACAATAATAAGACAAGACAAGACAAGACAAGACAATATAAGACAATAATAAGACAAGACAATAATAAGACAAGACAATAATAAGACAAGACAAGACAAGACAAGACAAGACAATAATAAGACAAGACAAGACAAGACAATATAAGACAATAATAAGACAAGACAAGACAATAATAAGACAAGACAAGACAATAATAAGACAAGACAAGACAAGACAAGACAATAATAAGACAAGACAAGACAAGACAAGACAAGACAATAATAAGACAAGACAAGACAATAATAAGACAAGACAAGACAAGACAAGACAATAATAAGACAAGACAATAATAAGACAAGACAAGACAAGACAAGACAATAATAAGACAAGACAATAATAAGACAAGACAAGACAAGAAAAGACAATAACAAGACAAGACAAGACAAGACAATAATAAGACAAGACAATAATAAGACAAGACAAGACAAGACAATAATAAGAAAAGACAAGACAAGACAAGACAAGACAAGACAAGACAATAACAAGACAAGACAAGACAAGACAAGACAATAATAAGACAAGACAAGACAAGACAATAATAAGACAAGACAATAATAAGACAAGACAAGACAATAATAAGACAAGACAAGACAAGACAAGACAATAATAAGACAAGACAAGACAATAATAAGACAAGACAAGACAATAATAAGACAAGACAAGACAATAATAAGAAAAGACAAGACAAGACAAGACAATAATAAGACAAGACAAGACAATAATAAGACAAGACAAGACAAGACAAGACAATAATAAGACAAGACAAGACAATAATAAGACAAGACAAGACAATAATAAGACAAGACAATAATAAGACAAGACAAGACAATAATAAGAAAAGACAAGACAATAATAAGACAAGACAATAATAAGACAAGACAAGACAATAATAAGACAAGACAAGACAAGACAAGACAATAACAAGACAAGACAATAACAAGACAAGACAAGACAAGACAAGACAAGACAATAATAAGACAAGACAAGACAAGACAATAATAAGACAAGACAAGACAATAATAAGACAAGACAAGACAAGACAAGACAATAATAAGACAAGACAAGACAAGACAATAATAAGACAAGACAAGACAAGACAATAATAAGACAAGACAAGACAATAATAAGACAAGACAAGACAAGACAAGACAAGACAATAATAAGACAAGACAAGACAAGACAAGACAAGACAATAATAAGACAAGACAAGACAAGACAAGACAAGACAATAATAAGACAAGACAAGACAAGACAATAATAAGACAAGACAAGACAAGACAATAATAAGACAAGACAAGACAAGACCAGACAATAATAAGAAAAGACAAGACAAGACAATAATAAGACAAGACAAGACAAGACCAGACAATAATAAGACAAGACAAGACAAGACAAGACAATAATAAGACAAGACAAGACAAGACAAGACAAGACAAGACAAGACAAGACAATATAAGACAATAAAAAGACAAGACAATAATAAGACAAGACAAGACAAGACAATATAAGACAATAAAAAGACCAGACAATAATAAGAAAAGACAAGACAAGACAAGACAAGACAATAATAAGACAAGACAAGACAAGACAAGACAATAATAAGACAAGACAAGACAAGACAATAATAAGACAAGACAAGACAAGACAAGACAATAATAAGACAAGACAAGACAATAATAAGACAAGACAAGACAAGACAAGACAATAAGACAAGACAAGACAATAATAAGACAAGACAAGACAAGACAAGACAATAATAAGACAAGACAAGACAATAATAAGACAAGACAAGACAAGACAATAATAAGACAAGACAAGACAATAATAAGACACGACAAGACAAGACAAGACAATAATAAGACAAGACAAGACAAGACAAGACAAGACAATAATAAGACAAGACAATAATAAGACAAGACAAGACAAGACAATAATAAGACAAGACAAGACAAGACAATAATAAGACAAGACAAGACAATAATAAGACAAGACAAGACAATAATAAGACAAGACAAGACAAGACAAGACAATAATAAGACAAGACAAGACAATAATAAGACAAGACAAGACAAGACAAGACAATAATAAGACAAGACAAGACAAGACAATAATAAGACAATAATAAGACAAGACAAGACAAGACAATAATAAGACAAGACAAGACAAGACAAGACAAGACAATAATAAGACAAGACAAGACAAGACAAGACAAGACAAGACAAGACAAGACAAGACAATAATAAGACAAGACAAGACAAGACAAGACAATAATAAGACAAGACAAGACAAGACAATAACAAGACAAGACAATAATAAGACAAGACAAGACAAGACAAGACAATAATAAGACAAGACAAGACAAGACAAGACAAGACAAGACAATAATAAGACAAGACAAGACAAGAGAAGACAAGACAAGACAATAATAAGACAAGACAAGACAAGACCAGACAATAATAAGAAAAGACAAGACAAGACAAGACAAGACAAGACAAGACAAGACAAGACAAGACAATAATAAGACATGACAAGACAAGACAAGACAATAATAAGACAAGACAAGACAATAATAAGACAAGACAAGACAAGACAAGACAAGACAAGACAATAATAAGACAAGACAAGACAAGACAATAATAAGACAAGACAAGACAAGACAATAATAAGACAAGACAATAATAAGACAAGACAAGACAATAATAAAACAAGACAAGACAAGACAAGACAAGACAAGACAATAATAAGACAAGACAAGACAATAATAAGACAAGACAAGACAATAATAAGACAAGACAAGACAAGACAAGACAAGACAATAATAAGACAAGACAAGACAATAATAAGACAAGACAAGACAAGACAAGACAAGACAAGACAATAATAAGACAAGACAAGACAAGACAATAATAAGACAAGACAAGACAAGACAATAATAAGACAAGACAATAATAAGACAAGACAAGACAATAATAAAACAAGACAAGACAAGACAAGACAAGACAAGACAATAATAAGACAAGACAAGACAATAATAAGACAAGACAAGACAATAATAAGACAAGACAAGACAAGACAAGACAATAATAAGACAAGACAAGACAATAATAAGACAAGACAAGACAAGACAATAATAAGACAAGACAAGACAATAATAAGACAAGACAAGACAAGACAAGACAATAATAAGACAAGACAAGACAAGACAAGACAATAATAAGACAAGACAATAATAAGACAAGACAAGACAAGACAATAATAAGACAAGACAAGAAAAGACAATAATAAGACAAGACAATAATAAGACAAGACAATAACAAGACAAGACAAGACAATAATAAGACAAGACAAGACAATAATAAGACAAGACAAGACAATAATAAGACAAGACAAGACAAGACAATAATAAGACAAGACAAGAATAAGACAAGACAAGACAATAATAAGACAAGACAATAATAAGACAAGACAAGACAATAACAAGACAAGACAATAACAAGACAAGACAAGACAAGACAAGACAATAATAAGACAAGACAAGACAAGACAATAATAAGACAAGACAAGACAATAATAAGACAAGACAAGACAAGACAAGACAAGACAAGACAATAATAAGACAAGACAAGACAAGACAATAATAAGACAAGACAAGACAAGACAAGACAATAATAAGACAAGACAAGACAAGACAATAATAAGACAAGACAAGACAAGACAATAATAAGACAAGACAAGACAAGACCAGACAATAATAAGAAAAGACAAGACAAGACAATAATAAGACAAGACAAGACAAGACAAGACAATAATAAGACAAGACAAGACAAGACAAGACAAGACAAGACAATATAAGACAATAAAAAGACAAGACAATAATAAGACAAGACAAGACAAGACAATATAAGACAATAAAAAGACCAGACAATAATAAGAAAAGACAAGACAAGACAAGACAAGACAATAATAAGACAAGACAAGACAAGACAAGACAAGACAAGACAATAATAAGACAAGACAAGACAAGACAATAATAAGACAAGACAAGACAAGACAATAATAAGACAAGACAAGACAATAATAAGACAAGACAAGACAAGACAAGACAATAAGACAAGACAAGACAATAGTAAGACAAGACAAGACAAGACAATAATAAGACAAGACAAGACAATAATAAGACAAGACAAGACAAGACAATAATAAGACAAGACAAGACAATAATAAGACAAGACAAGACAATAATAAGACAAGACAAGACAATAATAAGACAAGACAAGACAAGACAAGACAATAAGACAAGACAAGACAATAATAAGACAAGACAAGACAAGACAATAATAAGACAAGACAAGACAATAATAAGACAAGACAAGACAAGACAATAATAAGACAAGACAAGACAATAATAAGACAAGACAAGACAAGACAAGACAATAATAAGACAAGACAAGACAAGACAAGACAAGACAAGACAAGACAAGACAATAATAAGACAAGACAAGACAAGACAATAATAAGACAAGACAAGACAAGACAAGACAATAATAAGACAAGACAAGACAATAATAAGACAAGACAAGACAAGACAAGACAATAATAAGACAAGACAAGACAAGACAATAATAAGACAATAATAAGACAATAATAAGACAAGACAAGACAAGACAATAACAAGACAAGACAATATCAAGACAAGACAAGACAATAATAAGACAAGACAAGACAAGACAAGACAATAATAAGACAAGACAAGACAAGACAAGACAAGACAAGACAAGACAATAATAAGACAAGACAAGACAAGACAATAATAAGACAAGACAAGACAAGACAAGACAATAATAAGACAAGACAAGACAATAATAAGACAAGACAAGACAAGACAATAATAAGACAAGACAAGACAAGACAATAATAAGACAATAATAAGACAAGACAAGACAAGACAATAACAAGACAAGACAAGACAAGACAAGACAAGACAATAATAAGACAAGACAAGACAAGACAAGACAATAATAAGACAAGACAAGACAAGACATGACAATAATAAGACAAGACAAGACAAGACAATAATAAGACAATAATAAGACAAGACAAGACAAGACAAGACAATAACAAGACAAGACAATAATAAGACAAGACAAGACAAGACAAGACAATAATAAGACAAGACAAGACAAGACAAGACAATAATAAGACAAGACAAGACAATAATAAGACAAGACAAGACAAGACAAGACAAGATAAGACAAGACAATAATAAGACAAGACAAGACAAGACAAGACAAGACAAGACAATAATAAGACAAGACAAGACAAGACAAGACAATAATAAGACAAGACAAGACAATAATAATACAAGACAAGACAAGACAAGACAAGACAATAATAAGACAAGACAAGACAATAATAAGACAAGACAAGACAAGACAAGACAATAATAAGACAAGACAATAATAAGACAAGACAAGACAATAATAAAACAAGACAAGACAAGACAAGACAAGACAAGACAATAATAAGACAAGACAAGACAATAATAAGACAAGACAAGACAAGACAATAATAAGACAAGACAAGACAATAATAAGACAAGACAAGACAAGACAATAATAAGACAAGACAAGACAATAATAAGACAAGACAAGACAAGACAAGACAATAATAAGACAAGACAAGACAAGACAAGACAATAATAAGACAAGACAAGACAATAATAAGACAAGACAATAATAAGACAAGACAAGACAAGACAATAATAAGACAAGACAAGAAAAGACAATAATAAGACAAGACAATAATAAGACAAGACAATAACAAGACAAGACAAGACAATAATAAGACAAGACAAGACAATAATAAGACAAGACAAGACAATAATAAGACAAGACAAGACAAGACAATAATAAGACAAGACAAGAATAAGACAAGACAAGACAATAATAAGACAAGACAATAATAAGACAAGACAATAATAAGACAAGACAATAATAAGACAAGACAATAATAAGACAAGACAAGACAAGACAATAATAAGACAAGACAAGACAAGACGCGAGGACACAAACACATATATAATCATTTTGAGCTCTTGCTTAGACATCATTGGTCTCAGCTTTGCAACATTAGGTCTTTGTAAAAGGCTTTTTTTGCCCAATTGGCTTGAATGATAGTTTAATGACATGGCCTCATCAATCATTACCTTTAGGTTTCTCAGCTTCAGACTTGGCTGAAGAGCTAGATTCTCCTGTCATTCCTTCCACAGTTCACTTCCTCTCCTCATCCAGCAGCTGGTAAACGACACCGCGCAGCCGATAGACTGATGGATGATCTGTCATGGGATCATGTTAATGGGAAATGTGGTGATACCACTGGCAGGGAAATGTAACTGGAATGTTTAGCTTCATTCATCACCTGCTGGGCTGGACAGGTTTTTATTTAGACCCTTGGTGAAATAAGTCTTGTTTACATCTCCAGCAAGTAAATATTTCTGTGGATCCGGCTCCGAGCTTCACCCCTCTCTTTAGGCCTAAACTAGTTGTCATGCCTCCGGGACCAAGAAAATAATCTAGTAAAGTTTTACTTATTCATATTACAAGAGACTCTTGAAATATTTGTGAAGACATGTCCCTACTGTCCATGGCCAAACTTGAGTCCTAGTTTTCCTCCCCAGTCTTACAAACACAATGACTCACAGCTCGATCAGTGATCAATACTATCTTGTGGTTGCCTTGGCTCTGCACATAACGCCCCCCTCTCCCAGGGCAGAGGAGAAAGCGCTCCATGTATGGAGCAAGAAATCCTATATAAGTGTATATGAATGCCTAACACATTTTAAAGTGTTGTAGCACCCAGTCAAGGTTGAAAGGTGTTTTATCAGTGGAGGCCGTTTCCCATTTTCTGCTTTTGTACCAAACAGAATTGGTTGGCCAACCGTTACTAAACTCTCAGCCGCCTGCCTTTCCCCTCGTTTCGGTATTTATTAATTTAGTTGACCCCGTTTCCTTTCCCTCTATCCCCCCCCTCGCTTTTCGTTTTTGAAGAGCAGAGGGAATCTGAATGTACTGGTCCCAGTGGTGGCTGGGTTGTTGTTGTGGTGGACTGGCCTCCTTCACTGAGGCAGAAACACAAAGCTTTCTGTTCATCATCTGCCATCACTTCTTTGATGGGGAGTAAATGAATAAAGGAGGGAAGAAGAGGATGAAGAAGAAAAAGTGGAATGAGGCAGGAGCACAGCGATGTCCGAGGGGAAGCGAAAAGAAAGGTCAGAGTGAAGAAAAGATGAAGGTTGGAGAACACACGTCCTCTTTTTTGCTATCATTCCTCTCTGAATCTTAGTTTAGTACATACAGAAGAAATAGATTTAATCTGTAATATTCCCAACATTCATTCCAAAAACACATCTAAAGCAGCAGTAAGAGGAGAAGGTTTTAATGGTATGTTTCTCCATTCGGGTCCTCAGGACCCCCCTCCCTGTATGTTTTATAGGCAACCCTACGTTGACACACCTTTTTAACAGTCTGTAAAAAACTTTATTTGAGGAAGTTTAATAATCTATGAAAAAAATGTCTAAAACATGCAGGACAGAAGGTCCTGAGGACTGGAATTGAGAGACCCTGGTTTAATTGAAGTGCTGCTTTTAACACGAGGAAACCCTGTGTGTTTCAGAACCGCTGTTTACTCTACTCTGACTGTAAGCTTTCAGGGTTGTGGATTAAACTTTTGTGTCAAGTCCCTGGTTTTTGGCACGGAGATAACATTATCTGTTCATAACTGTTAGGGACTGGACTTATAGACTCAGCCGAGGTGTTGAGAGGATTTGATCTGGTCACCTCAGGACTGGGTCTCTGCTTTTTGCAGATGATGTCGTTCTGTTGGCTTCATCAGGTCGTGATGTCCAGGTCGTGATCTCCAGCTCTCACTTGAGCGGTGAAGCGGTTGGGATAAGGGTCAGCATCTCCAAATCTGAGACCGTGGTCCTCAGCTGGAAAAGGGTGGAGTGTCCTTTCCAGGTTCGGAATGAGGTCCTGCCCCAAGTGGAGGAACTCAAGTATTGTGGGGTCTTGTTCATGAGTGAGGGAAGGATGGAGCGTGAGATTGACTCGTGGATCAGTGTGAGTCAGTAATGTAGACTCTTTGTCATGGTGATGACAAGAAATGAGCCAAAATGCAACCTCTTTATTTAGTGGTGGATTTACGCTGCTACCCTCAACTCTGGCCATGAGCTGTGGGCAGTGACTTAATAAACAAAGTCAGAAATACAATCAGCTGAAATGAGCTTCCTCAGCAAGGTGGTTGTGCTCTCCCTTAGAGATTTATGAGAAGCTCAGTCATCTGGGAGGGGCTCAGAGTAGAGCCGCTGTTCCTCCACATTGAGAGGAGCCAGAAGAGGTGGCTGAGACATCTGGATAGGATGCCTCCTGGATGTCCCTCTGGTAGAAGACCCAGGACACACAAGAGGGATTATATCTCTCAGCTGGCCTGGGAACGCTTCAGCTGCCAATGTGACCAAACCTTGGATAAGTGGCAGAAGATGGATGGATGGATGGATGTATAACATTTTTCTTGCGTCTCTTTATACCTTAAAAGAAAATTCCTAATAATGAATCCAACATTATGCATTTTGAGGCCGTTATGTCTCCAACTGTGTAACTTTCTGCCATCCTGTTGGGACTTTATGCCATCACAAATCAGTCTTTAACGTGAGAGGTAAACTTCGGAAAACAGCATTATTCCACATCATTCCGTCTCAGATTAATCTAAGTAATGTATTCAGAATGAGGAATTGGTGTTGCCTAAACCTATTAGTCAGGGAGAGATGGGAAGTGACAGAGAAGCGAGTAGTTTTCTCTCCTGTCACCTTGTTGCACGTTCAAAGGTTTGTTATTCTTGTTCTCAGTGTTTGATATGAGAATAACTGTTGCATCATTTCACCTGCTCTGAAGGAAACTTTGACTCAAGGAGTTTGACAGAACAGCGGTATTCACCACCTCTGGCATTTTTCCTGTTTCGTTGCATAACATAAAAATAGATTTTTCTGGGAGTGAAAATGCAGAATATTTTTAGTTGTGGGGAAAACCCCACAACCTGAGTTATACAGTTCACAACAACTGTATCTGCTCCACCTGCTAAACTGCTTATTAACACAAATATTTAACCAGCCAGAGACATGGCAGCAACTCAACACATGTTGACATGATGAATGGGGACTTGCCGCAGTTCAAATTTAACATCAGGATGAGGAAGAAAGAGGATTTAAATGACTTTGAATGTGGCATGTTGTTAGTCTGAATGTTTACTGGGAATTTCACACACAACCATCTCCAGAATTTACAGAGATGATCTGAAGAAGAGAAAATATCCAGCGAGCAGCAGTTGTCTGGACCAGAATGTCTTGGTGATGTCAGAGGTCAGAGGAGAATGGACAGACTGGTTGGAGATGGTAGAAACATGAAGTCAGATAAGCACTGGTTCCAACCAAGATATGCAGAACATCATCTCTGAACATCCAGCCTTGAAGCAGATGATCTACAGCAGCAGAAGACCACTCTGGGTGCCACTCTTGTCAGCTCAGAACAGGAAACTGAGGCCACAATTCACACAGATTCACCAGAACTGGACAATAGAAGATGGAGAAATGTTGCTGGTCTGATGAGTCTCCAGTTCAGTTCCACATTCACATGGCAGGATCAGAATCTGCTGGAAGCATCATGAAAACATGGATCCATTCTGACTTGGATCAACACTTCAGGCTGCTGCTGGTGTAATGGTGGTGGGGGGTGCTTTCTATGCCCACTTCCATGGGCCCCTTGTACCCCCCCCCCCCCCCTTTTTTTTTAATTTTAATCCTTACCTTTCATCTAAATTCTTTAAATGTGCAGCTGCATGTGAGCACATTGTATGACATATTTAACAAAAGCAAAGAAGACAAATAATTTGAATGGAACAGCTTTGTTATTGAGTTATTTAAGGAATTGTTTCATCTCTTTTCTCCATGTTCTAGTTGGTCATATACACAGTAGATGTTTATATTTTCAGGAGAGGAACGCTTGAAGAGCTGCAAAGTGATATTAAAACTGTCCTTTCACAACTATTTCAGTTTCTTTTCAAGTGTTTCCATGTATTCAGCCCTTCGCTTCTCCTTCATTAAGATGCCTTTCTTTGTTTCTCTTCCAGTGGTGGTGTTGTATGTTCAAGGTCTGGGAACAAAAGAGTGGAGAGAGGTGAGTGACATGTCTTTAAATCTTTAGTTCAGATGTAGAAATGCTCTGCTTTCATATTGTGTTATAACAACTCAGCTTTCTATTTATCCTACGTGAGTTATGTTGTCATGTAACTTTTGTTAAACTCTCCAGGTCAAATGCCGCTTTGGTGACTAGTTATTTATAAGCCATGGTAACGCAGCATTACAGTGTGATACTGGCTAACATGCTACCTGTTAGCCAGTCTTCAGTCTTCTGTGAGTAGGTTCTGGGTGTTGATTATGTCTGGCTTGTTTCATCATGTGGCTCATGTGGAAAAGTACTTTGCAATGCAAAGATAAGCTATATCTGGGAAGGTCAAATAGTCTGTGAATGATTTCTGTAAAAAAAAAAAAAAATCACAGAATCATTTAGAATAGTTAATTGAGAGCTCAATGAGGTTTGAGTTGGTGCAAAGATCACAAAATGCCAAGAGTGGAAGAATGACTTCCTCCCCATTGTGCAGGTTCATTTCACTGTCAAGGATCTTGCAGCTGTAAACGAATGTTATTTCAGAGGTCGTATCTGTAAATCAAGCTTTGTCTCCCATCAAAGAAATTTACCAGAGAAATTCAAGTTTGCTCATGTGCAGAAAATAATTTGCATGATTAAAAACAAAAGCAAAAAATGAGTTTCTGCAAACCTGGATTCGCAGATGCAACACTATGAACCACTTGCAAGACTCTGAATGTACAAATGCAGATTTCTGATCTCATCTTTACACTTTTGTCTGACTGAACGGTGACTAGTCCAATCAGAGACTTTCTAGTTTAGATCATAGACCATTAAAAGTGAAGCCCAAGAGTGCATAAAACTGCAGTTCCCCATTCATCCACTAGGGCTGACTGCAAAACAGAGCAAATCCCCATAGACTCCCATGTTAAAAAGACCAACTTCACAGCAGAAATAAATATGTTTACAGCCTGGTTCAAAAATCTATTTTCAGTTTAATAGGTCAGGTTTACCTTCATGACGACTGTTGGGGGAGTGAATTTTTTTCTAACTCACTCGTTTAAACGTAATTTAATCTTGAAGTTCGGCATATTTGGGGCGTGTCCTTTTTATTGACAGGTACCCGATCTCCCGCTTCAAGTAAGAACAGAGAACAAGCACAGTTTTTAGCCGGTTAAGAACGTGACTTAGCTTTAGCCCGCTAACTTCTGTTAGCTGGTTAGCTCCTGTTATCTCCGGGTTAGCTTGGTTAGCTCTTAGCTACTCTCTGCCCATAGTTTTATTTTTCGGGTGAGACGACAAGCATGCCCCTGCCAAGATGGCGATGGTAGGAACCGCCCACCGAGCTTCAATTCAGCTCTTCAGAAACCTATGGGTGATGTCACGGAGGCTCTTTTTATATACAGTCTATGGCTTAGATGTAGCTGTTCAGAAATTGTTTCTTTTAATGGTGATTCTTTTCTCTAAGCTGATTTACTGGGAACACTAAATCGCCATATGACATCACCGACCCATGGGTGCTCGGAGTTACGAGACAACCCAAACGCACCATTTGTACGAGATCCTAGCATCAGTGAAGGGTTATTCTGTTGTTCTTCTTTCTGTTGGTGACTGACAGTTTGGTGAAGCTGACACCATGTTGTGGTGGTAGTAACATAATGAACAGCTGCTGAGTAAAACAAGATGCTTGTCATGAACTTTTTGGCACTTTAGTCTGGTGTGAATAATAGAGAAACATGATCACTCGCTCTTGACGGTTGACACAGGTGTATGTGAGCCATAATCAACACAAAAATGGCCAAGAGTGTGACAATAAATCGCCAACAAACACTCCTCCAGTTCCCGTCCCACCAGTGCACATCAATGGGCTGACAGCCGTAAGAAGAGGCCCAGAGATGCTGGCGCTAACTTGTCTGGCATCCCTGAGTTGATGATGGAGTGGCCTTCATCATCAAAGAAACTCTCTGACATGCTGCCAACTCGTTTTA
This sequence comes from Telmatherina bonti, assembly GCF_933228915.1. NCBI lineage: Eukaryota > Metazoa > Chordata > Actinopteri > Atheriniformes > Telmatherinidae > Telmatherina > Telmatherina bonti. The sequence continues at coordinate 10,744,244 of NC_136624.1, forward strand.
GAAAAGAGCTCCTGTCTGACCTTCCACTGACTGATGCAGAGCTGGAGTCCCAGAGAGACGGCGGGAATACGATGGAGGAAATACGAAATGAGTTGCCATAACTTTACACAGAGAAATAATTCGTTTAGGAACTGTTCTCAGAGATTTGTTCTTAATTGATATGATTATCTGACTCATTGTTTTCTTCTCAGTGGGAATGAGAGTAAATTTAATTTCTTGTGGTGTTGGATGTGCGTGCGTCTCACAGCCCAGCACTCACAGATGTGTGTAAACGTCTTCAGGCGACAAAAAAGAAAAAACTGATCAGGTTACTTTACATTCAGTTTATGGTAATTTGAAAGCAGAAAAATATGAAGGAAAATTAGGTTATAAGGGATTTTGTTTCATTATTTAGGTGTAAATCATTAAAAAAAAAAAATCCGTTTAGGACTTTAGAAACTTCAGGGGAATATATTTAAGAGTATAAATGTGAGTTTAAATACTCTATACTCAAGCGTTTACATGGTAGTGCATAATTCTCACAGCAGGTGGAAACTTTGCCTGCTGAGCATGGATCCAAACAAAGCTGATGTTTGCACATCCTGAAGTGCATGTGAAACATGGCGTATGGAACATTTTGATGCATACACACTGCACATAAGGCCCAAGTTGCCCCACAGTGAGACCATCAGTTCCTGTCAGTGGATTTTAAGTTGTGGCTGATTAGTTTCTTTCTTTAGGTCACTCGGACTTTAGCTCTTTGCCTTTAACATCAGGTTTGAATGAACTAAGCTCACCTTAAACCTCTACAGACTCTGCCTCTCAGATCCATTTTAATTAAAGTCCCAATACTATACATTTTTTCATCTTTTTTATATGCGTGTCAGAGGTTCAACAATATTGTTTTCAAAGTGTAACACCCCAAATTCAGCCTTAGTCCTGAAGTTCTGCCAATCCAAAAATGTCTCTAGCGACCTCGACTGAGAACGGGCTGTTTCTGTGTCTGAGCTTTCCCCTGTTCATGAGCGGTGTGTGTCCACATTAACCCCTGGCTGCATCCTGGAGAATGGGGCGGGCCTGGATATTGGGCGGATAATGGATAATGGACGTGGTTGGATATCAAATGTGGCTAAAATTAGTGTCTTCCAATTAAAATGTTGAGGGGGCGGGCTTGGACTTCCCGTCCAGTATCCAGCCCCGCCTCATTTTCCAGTCTGCAGCCAAGACCCTCTCCCCGTCCACGCTAACTCCACGGCCTCTCTGGGAGAACAGGCAGCTTTTGATGGAGCCCACTCAATGATTTCAGACAGCAGAGCTCAGCTAGCTGTGGGCTGGGTCAATGTCAGAACCCGCTATTTTAATTTATTTCCCTCATAATCGGAAAGATGTCAGACACTCCTTTGTGCGCACATTCAGAACAAAGTAGTTTTTTCTGAAGAAAACTACATAAATAATCCTGTTGTCACGAGAAATCCATGTTAAAAAACATGTGAGCATGGCCGCTCTTGGCTTCCGTACTGCTGAATGTTGCACTTTTCAAAGTTTTTGAAATATACCTTTTAGTTAATTAAATCAAATCAAATCAAACTTTATTTGTATAGCACTTTTCATACAAAAGCATATCAAAGTGCTTAACATAAAAATAAAAACCGTTTCACACTTAAAAACACACACGCACACACACGTTACCCACACAAGCACACAACCCTTCCCCTGAACATTGATGCCAAAATAAAAACTAATAATTTCAGGATTCTGTCATCTGTATCTGGCTTGACGCTGCTGTGAGGAAACACATCTGGGGAATCCGTCTAAGTCAGTAGCAGCCCACAGGTAACACATGGGCCGAGGTCCACACCACAGCCATATGGCTGCGGTGTAGAACCCCAATCAACCACCACGGCAGGATGACCCCCGCCACAACGGCCCCGTCAGTCAAACAGGTGCAGCCCCCGACATGGAGGATCCTCATGAGGAAGAAAAAACCCTGGAGCTAAATGGTTAAAAAGATAAAATAGACACAAAAGATAAAATAACTAAATCAATGATTCTGTAAAACAATAATTAGAACAATAAGATTAAACCTAAGTAACATGTAAATAATTAAAAAGTACATAAAATTTGTCATAAAATTAAGTAAGACAATGATATGTGAAAGATTAAGGGTGATTTAAACTTACAAAATAGTTAAATTTACAGTTTGGATTTAAACAGAGGGCGGGTTACAAATGACAGCTTTCCCGCACCATTTTCTTACCTCAGTCCCTGCTGTGATGTACACATATTCTCACATTCACCCCTAACAAACAGCATCTCTAAATCTCATTAAAAAGCTTCTGGAGATGAATTATGTGACGTGATAATAGATGAAAGTTGGTTGGAGGCTTCAACATAAACATTCACTCATGTACAGAAAATATAAACCCATTCAATGTAAAATATCACGCCGCTCTCTGAAACACATGAGCATGGTAGACTTGTGATTGATGTTTTCCAGCTGGGTATGTGTTTATGTTTTGTCCTTGTCATCATCATGTTTCCTCCACAACAAGCAGGATGTCCTTCTATGTAGCTATTGATGGCAGGAAACCTTTTCATCACCGGTGATGGCTTTGTCTGGAGGAACACCTTCTCTGCTGAATGCCTTCGTTGCTTTTGTCGCCACAAGCCTGATTTTTGTCAAACACAAATCTCCTGGATTAAAGGCATCAAAGCTTTCTGGGCAATTACGGACTTTTTTTGTCCTTTAAAGTGATTTTACCCTCAAATTCTGGCCTCCTGCCTGGGTTTTTCTCTTATTGGCAACAGACTTTTGTAAGAATTTGTCTTAAAAAACAGAAATTCCTATTTTTCTTAAACGCTAAAAGGACACAGGGGAAAGTGTACTATCCCTTCATGTCATGAGAGGACAAAAAAAAGTCCTCTTCTTAAATAATCTAAAAAACTTCGACTATTTTTTTTTATTTTTACATTTTTTTGTTCAAATCATTCAACTTCAGTCCTAAAAAGAATCCAAATGTGTGACTGCTGAAAGTGGCTGCATGGAGATGTCGTGTTTCACCCCGCAGCAAGAAGGTTAGCATGTTCTCTCCGTGAATGCAGGTTCTGCGGGTTCTCCGGGTTCCTCTCACAATGCAGCAACATGCATGTTGGGTTAATTAGTAAATCTGAATTCTGTCCTGTCCGGGGTGTGTCCTGCCTCTCCCCTGCTGGGCTCCAGCTTCACACAACCCTGGACTGAGCAGTACAGTACAATTTGTTTGTTGTGCCTGTTTACACCTGATCAGCTTCCCCCTGTTCTTATGAAGATCATCCCTCCACGCTCGTCTGTAAAGGCTCCATGACAAAAGTGCTGAAAAAAGAGAGAAACCAGCACAAAATGGTACAAAAAAAAAAAAAAAAATCAAAACAAACATATAAGAAGGTATTTATCATTTTTATTCACATTTCTGACAACCCAGCGCAGAAGCCTGAGGTCAGAAGTGAAGACTAAAAAGTCGTGGAACAAAATATTCAGCAACTGTCACACTGATCAGACGGTTTTATGGCAAACAGAAGGCAATAAAGACGAAGCCCCTCTGTGAAACCTGAGCTGCCAAATATAGGAACTCATAAAGTGGGAAATCGTTGAGACTCTGTGGGAAGTCAGCCCTGGAACATGTATTAATATAAGGAAACATCTCTCTGCTCTTTGCTTCAGTGTCTCTCACTCCGTCTTGCTGCAATTTGCACTTTGTGCCATCAAAGAAAATCAGTCTTGCCTCAGTAGGGATCAACACACACACTCTGGTATCTCAGCGAGGGCCAATCAGTCTCACAGGGAGAGGACGCTTTCTGCTCAGCTGTATACATTCACCTGTACGCATTCAAGGACCTGCAGAGTGGAAAGTGGTCAATGCATCCTTGGAGAAGAAGCGATCAATTTAAAAAGTCTGAATCTCTCTGTAATCACAACTGCTGTAGCTGAACAGCACAGAGACAACTAAAATGGTCCCAGTTGCACAACATGTTCTGATTCTTGGGCTCAAAATGAACAACATCCCATAAAACACTCAATTCTTTTTTAAAAAATTACTTTTTTTTTTAGTACAAACTCAATATAATAATCTATGGAGGGCAAAAAGGGCCAAAATGAAATGCTGATATACAGAATTTAAAAAATTAGGTTGTTAATTAATTTCTTAAAACTGAAAAAAGTATATTACCCTTTCATGAATTGATAAAAAACAATGCAACATTTTTTAAATACAATGCATTTTACCTCTACAGATTCAATGATATGTTTTTGTTTATTAGTGATATTTAGAATTTATCATGATTTATGATTTATTTAATGTATTCTATAAAACATTTATAAAATAATATATAATCATAATTATATTATGTAAATGTGTATAAAGGATAGCTGTATCATTTCTTTTCATGTTTAGTGAAAAGTTAAACTTTGTTCTGCATTCTTCTTACTTGAAGCGGGAGATTTGGTACCTGTCCTATTAAACCTATTGACCTGACCTATTAAACTGAAAATGGATCTTTGAACCAGGCTATAAACATGTTTATTTCTGCCATAAAGTTTGCCTTTTTAACATGGGAGTCTATGGGGATTTGCTCTGTTTTGCAGCCCCTAGTGGATGAAGGGGGAACTGCAGTTTTATGCACTTCTGCACAGGCTTCACTTTTAACCGCCGGAGGTTGCCGCTTGGTGGAAACGTATTGGATGACTCACTAACATCCACCCAAGTGGTTTATTTACAAAAATACCATTCACATTCATGAATGTGCAAAGAAAAAAAGCTTGTAAATAGGTGTCCACGATATGGTCACTATGCATGAAAGGGTTAAACAAGTAAATTTATCAAAATTTATTTCAAGTGTTAAAATTGCAGTTCCCACCTCATCCAAAACAGAGCAAATCCCCAAAGTCCAATGTTAAGCAGAAATTAACATGTTTACAGCCCGGTACAAAAAACATTTTAGGTTTAATAGGTAAGGTTTACCTTCATGACAACTGTGGGGGAGTGAATTTTTTTCTAACCTCTTCGTTTTTAAGTAATTTCATCCCTAAATTTGGCATAATTAGGGGTGTGTGCTTTAGAAACGCAAGAAGGGGGAATGTAGAACAACTCCTTTTTTTAGCGAGTTACCAGCATGATTTAGCTTTACCTCATGTACCTCCGTTAGCTGGTTAGTTCCTGTTAGCACCGGGTTAGCTTGGATAACTCTTCACTATTGGCAAGTTGGAGTTTGATAGACACCAATCATCCACCCCCACGCTCACAGCCCCCCTATCAGCTCCACGTCTTTGACTATTTTTGTATTTTCCGGGTAAGAATACACGTGTGATGCTGTCAAGATGGCGATGGTAGGAACCAAACCAATATCGCTTCCCGTTGATTATTTATTTATGTTTTAAAATGCGCTAGCAATGTGCTAACTAAAAGTTAACTGAGCAATAGAAATGAATGGGCCAGTGTTAACCACTGCTACAACTGGTGCTATTAATGTTTTGATTTTTCTTTTGAATGAATGTTGCGCAACTGAATTATTTATTTATATTTATTTGTCATATGTTTACAAACTATTGAGAGCATTTATATTTGATATTTTGATAAGGTGATGAATACTGAAAAAATGTTACTGGTAACTGATATGATTTATGGGTTGATATTTATTGGGATTTTTTTTGTGACCTTCTTTTAGGTCAGGTTTTTACCACCCCCCCAGAATCCTCTTCAAGAGGTGGTGAGCTGGATTTGGTAGGACTTTTTTTTTTTTTTTGTTTTGATGTTTTTTCTCTGAACTCTGGACACCTTTAGTTTTGATAAAATGAACTTTGCGGTTCCTCCAAGGATCGTAACTAAAAACTGAACACTGCGTTTCCCTCAAGGATCGTAAATAAAATGGAACTTTTGCGTCTTCCTACCAGGATCGTAATAAGAAGACTGAACAGAAATCCAAAAGGGAAAAAATCCTTTTGGGTACAACTGAACTGAACTGGGAAAAAAAGCTTGAAAAAAGGTTTCTTGAAAGTGTTTTTTTTTGTGTGTCTCATTTCTTGGTTGTCCTGTTTACAAATATAATTTTACTGTGCCTTATTTAGTTTTTTAATGCAATACAATTATCCTTAACTTTAATTTTCCTGCCTCCTGTCTTCATTCATTCACCACACAAGCTCCCATAGCGAATCTGGTCTTCTGTTCACCCATTCCATCCATTGCAATACTTAGTCCTAACACTCTTAATTTAATTTAAGCGTTACATTTGGCGAGCTAGCCAGGAGCTTGGATCGTGAATGAATATTGATTTTTGATTTATTTATTCTGAGTGAAAATTGTTATTTTTGGTCCAGTGAAATTATGGAGTTATTTGAAAATTCTGGGGTTGATATCACAAAGAGTGTCATTGTTTCTGGTGTAACTAACACTGAAATAGATGGTGAAATTCTTAATATCTTGAAACAATATGGTAAATTTAAAAAAGTATTTATTGATGATGAAAAAAGCCAGATGTACAAAAACCTGATCATTGAGTATCAATGCAATTCTGCTTTTGCGGAGCTAAAGAAAATACTGCCATACACGCATATCTCAGAGAATTACCCTGAACTAAAATATTGCGTTACAGTACCTGAAATTGAAAAACCAAAAATTGAAAGCACAGTCCCAGTCGTGGTTCCATCAGCACCTGACTACATGAAAGAACTGAAACATATAGCAAGACGGAGTGGTCAAAAGTTTGAAACTGTTTTACAAGGTTTGCTTTTTCAAATAAATGAACACTTGGAAACTATGGAAGGGGAGACACCTAGTGGTCAAAATGAACCAGGGGCCACTTCAATGCCCACTGTGAGCTCAGCAGCATCCTCCTTGCCTGGCCAGCAGGAGGGGCTAGCTAGAGCAACAGCTCAACAACAGACACACACTGCATCAGGCAGTTCCCGATCTGACCACCAGGGACCACTGTTCCCATCTCAACGACTCTCTCTCACCCATTCTGAATTAAATCCACCTGAAATTCAAAAGGTTGTTGTGGAACACATTGTAAGAACAGAAGAACTTACCACACACTCGATACCCACCTTGAGACTCCGTCCATTCTCTGGAAAAACACCTAAACCTGAAAAAGAAAGCGACTACGACACATGGAGAGCACACATTGAACTGTTATTGGCAGATGTAAACTTACCTCCAATTCAAATCACAAGGAAAATACTGGAAAGCTTGTTGTCCCCTGCTGCAGATGTGGTGAAGGGCCTGCCATTGGACACCTCACCTACAATCTATTTACGAGTACTGGGCTCCGCCTACTCCACCGTACAGGATGGGGAAGAACTATTCGCACAGTTTCTCAACACTCTCCAGGATCCTGGCGAAAAACCTTCCAGTTACCTTCAACGACTACTAATGTCATTAAACACTGTTGTACAGAGAGGCGGAGTTACAGCAGCAGACATTGACAAGCACTTACTGAGACAGTTCTGCAGAGGGTGCTGGGACAATGGCATAATTATGAAACTTCAACTTGAACAAAACAGACAGAATCCCCCACCATTCGCCGAGCTGCTTCTTCTCGTGCGGACAGAGGAAGACCGACAGTTGGCAAAGGAGAGCTTAATGAAAAAGCATATGGGCTCCTTCAAGCAGCGAGCAGTACTCCACTCTCAAACCTGCTCCTCCTGCGGCCACACTGACAGCAACACTTCTTCCATCGAACTAAAAGAACAAGTAAAGAAGTTGCAGCAGCAAATGTCGGCACTTCTAGCCAAAACCACAAGCACCCCTGTGAAGACAAACCCCCGCAATAAAACCTCCATACCTCAGTCTCAATATGGCAACTCACAGAGCACCAGACCTCGAGCCGGTTTCTGCTTCAAATGTGGAGAGGATGGGCACATCGCTACCTCCTGCACCCAGCCAGCGAATACAGCACTGGTAAAGCAGAAAAAGACTCGCCTGCAAGAAAGACAAGCACAGTGGGATGTGAACAATAATCACCAGTCAAACTGAATTCAGCCTCTACTGAGGGACAAGCAGAGGCTGCCAAAAATCAATGTCCCAATCAAAAAGATCATAAGCACTTCAACTCACTGCCAAAAGGACTGATTGGAACAAAATGCACTGCTCAGATAATCATCAATGGAACACCAATCAACTGTTTACTGGACACAGGCTCACAAGTAACCACTATACCAGAGTCATTTTTCAGAGCTTATCTGTCGGATCATGCACTTCACCCTCTGGGTGACATCCTCGAAGTCGAAGGGGCAAACGGGCAAGCCGTGCCTTACCTGGGCTATGTCCATTTTGATGTCACCTTTCCACCTGACTTCCTGGGCGTGCCGATAGATGTAGCCACATTGGCTCTGGTGGTGCCAGACCTCAAGATCCACCCGCCATTCATCCTGGTGGGCACAAACACCTTGGATTCTGTGTACGCCCTGTCCAGTGAGCAGAAGCCTGATTTCCATCCTGTTCCCTATGGCTATCGTGCTGTCCAAAAAGTACTGGAGCACAGGTGCATCATGAGCAGTGAGGAACACCATGGATTTGTCCGATTGAACAGCCTCACTCCACAACTCATTCCTGCTGGAGAAACCATTCTTCTTGAAGACATTGCAGTTGCACATTCCCTACAAAGTGAAAAAGCAGTGATCATTGAACAGCCCACATCCTTCCACTTACCTGGCGGACTTATGGTGCAGTCTTGCCTCGTCGATTTCACTTGTCAGCATCCAAATCTCCTTCCAGTACCCGTAAAGAATGAATCAGATCACGACCTGTACTTACCTCCTCGAGCTATGTTGGCTGAAATCAGTGCCTTCCAGTCTGTCTCCTGTGCTGCACAGGCCTCTCCAAAGTCCATGCCATCTGTCTCATCTGAACCGTTGTTCAACTACAACTTTGAAAACTCACCCATCACACCTGAATGGAAAGACAGGATCATTGCAAGGCTAAATAGCATCCCAGAAGTCTTTGCAAAGCACGAGTTGGACTTTGGCAGAACAGACAAGGTAAAGCACCAAATTAAGCTCCTGGACCCAACACCGTTCAAACAGAGACCGCGACCTATCCATCCCCAAGATGTGGATGCCGTACGACAACATCTCCAGGAACTGCTCGAATCCGGTGTGATTCGAGAATCCGAGTCTCCTTTCGCCTCACCTATCGTGGTCGTCAGGAAAATGAACGGCAGCGTCAGGCTCTGTATTGACTACAGGAAGCTTAATTTACAGACAATCAAGGATGCATACGCTTTACCCAAACTCGAGGACACCTTCACAGCACTTACCGGATCTCAGTGGTCTTCTGTATTGGATTTAAAATCAGGATACTACCAAATCGAAATGGATGAGAAGGACAAAGCGAAAACTGCCTTTGTGTGCCCCCTCGGCTTTTGGGAGTTTAATCGCCTACCCCAAGGAGTCACCAATGCGCCTTCAACGTTTCAACGCTTGATGGAGAAATGTGTCGGAGAGATGAACCTGAAAGAAGTGCTTGTATTTATAGACGACCTCATTGTCTTCACACCAACTTTGGAGGAACATGAGGAGAGATTGATGAGAGTCCTGAATCGTCTAAAAGACTTTGGATTGAAACTCTCGGTGGAGAAATGCCCTTTCTTTCAAACCTCCGTACGTTACCTGGGACATGTAGTCTCGAAGAACGGCGTTGAAACAGATCCTGCCAAAATTGAAGCCCTGAGATCCTGGCCTCCTCCCAAGACACTCAAAGAACTCCGGTCATTCCTCGGTACCTGCTACACACCGACGCCAGTTCCACCGGGCTAGGTGCTGTACTGTACCAGGAACAGGAAGGCCATCAGAGAGTCATCGCCTATGCCAGCCGGGGCCTGTCCCGAAGCGAGTCCAGGTATCCAGCACACAAACTGGAATTTTTAGCCTTGAAGTGGGCTGTAACAGAGAAGTTCAACGACTATCTCTACGGGACGAGTTTCACCGTCGTCACCGACAGTAATCCCCTTACCTACCTGCTCACTTCTGCTAAACTCGACGCGACAAGCTATCGCTGATTGTCTGCTCTCTCCGCCTACAACTTTAAGATCACATACCGGGCTGGCAGGCAAAACGCGGATGCTGATGGTCTCTCTCGCAGACCCCATGGCGAACTTTCATCTGACTTGATGTCACAAAAAGAAAAAGAACGAATCCTCAGATTTACAGAGCAACACCTCGAAAGCCCCAATGTCATTACAATCGACCAACATACTGTGCAAGCTCTCAACGACCGACAACTTGTATGTAGTGCTCCTGACTCACCTGACTACGCACTTGTTCACTCCTTGTCCATGTCCGCTGACAGCATTCCGGATAGCTTTGCTGCTGACGAGCAGTTCGCTACCATTGTCCATCAGCTGAGCCCACTGGATATTGCCGACAAGCAAAGAGCCGACCCTGTTCTCAGACACATCATAGCCCAGTTGGAGACTGGTGAATCACCTCCGCCCTGTTTGAGAAAACAGTTGGCTGAGTTGCCACTCCTGCTACGAGATCTGAATCGTTTGGAGCTCCGTAACAACATTCTCGTACGGAGGCGGCAGCTCGGCCCCCAGCTCCAATATCAACTGGTGCTTCCTCAAGAGTGTCGAGCTGAAGTGCTGTCGAGCTTACACGATCGGATGGGTCACATGGGCAGTGAGCGCACCTTGGACCTTGTAAGGACCAGATTCTTTTGGCCTAGGATGGCCAACGATGTACTGACCAAGGTGAGGACCTGCGAGAGGTGTGTCAAGCGCAAAGCACTACCCGAACGAGCTGCACCCTTGGTGAATATCCATACTTCACATCCGCTTGAACTAGTCTGTATGGACTTCTTGACATTGGAGCCAGACAAAAGCAAAATAAAAGACATCCTGGTCATAACAGACCACTTCACAAAATACGCTGTTGCCATACCTACCCCGAACCAAAAAGCAAAAACTGTTGCAAAATGTCTCTGGGAAAATTTCTTTGTGCATTATGGTATACCACAGAAACTCCACAGTGATCAGGGACCGGATTACGAATCACGGACAATAAAAGAATTGTGTGCGCTGGCAGGAATTAAAAAAAATCAGAACCACTCCATACCACCCACGGGGCAACCCAGTTGAAAGATTCAACAGAACTCTATTGGACATGCTCGGTACACTGGCAGAACAAGAAAAATCTCACTGGAAAGACTTTGTCAAACCACTTGTACATGCGTATAATTGCACGCGAAACGACACCACCGGATTCTCACCTTATGAGCTCATGTTTGGTCGGCACCCACGACTCCCAGTCGATCTTGTTTTCGGCCTCCCATTGTCTCAGCCCAGCCATAACCACTCAGAGTATGTGCACAAGCTGAGGTCGCACTTGGAGAGGAGCTATCAGCTTGCATCCGAAAACGCTGAAAAATCAATGCAGAAGAACAAGACACGTTTCAACAAAAATGTGACAGCATCGGTTTTGGAGGTGGGAGATCGTGTTCTCGTCCGAAATGTCCGGTTGAGAGGGAAACACAAAATCGCCGACAAATGGGAACCCAACATCTATGTGGTGATCAAGAAAGCTGCAAACTTGTACACTGTCAGACCCGAGCATGCTGATAAACCAATAAGAACTCTCCACCGTGATCTGCTGCTGCCCTGTGGATACTTACCTGCCACTTCTCAAATCCAGCCTGAACCTGCCAAAAGACCAGTCACCCAAGCCGTACCTGAAACCGATCCAGAAAATGATTTATCCGATGACAAAGTCCTACCAATAACCTGGTACGAACCACTTACCTCTGAACCAGTTCGATTTACCACCTCTGTTGACATTGCAACCCCACAGCTGGAAGCTGCTTCTACCATTCCAGAGCCACAACCAGCACTACCTCCTATGTTACTTACCACTACACCAGAAATGGAGTCCACTGTTCTTTCCGCCGACCCTACAACAGAGGAACCAGAACCAGAACCTGAACCAGAGACAGAACCTGAACTTGCAGAGCCCTCAGAATCCTCAGAATCTGAGGCTGTAACATCTGAACCTGAAACTGACTTACCTGCTGAACCTACCCTGAACACGATTCCTCTATCGAACAGTCTCCGAGCACCAACTTACCTGCAACTGAAACCAACTTACCTCCGGATCCGGATCCCAACGCCTCTACCTCCAATGGTGAACAGCCTCTAAGAAGCTCAACTCGAGCCAGACGAGCACCTCAAAGACTTCAATACCGCACACTGGGTCGTCCACTGCTGAACAGTATGCAGTCAATCTTTGACGGACTAGGCAAAGTTCTTTCACTTGCCATCCTGGGCGATGGGAGACCTCCTCGCACCTCTGGCCAGTCAAATGGTTGCCAGTCCAGCCCATGTACAGGGACGTACATGAGGTCAGGGGGGGACCCTGTAACCCATGTCTCCAAATAGTCTGGGAGTTTTTCCACTGCTCCCCGCCGCAATCACATGCCCTGCCACAAGTGGCGCTATCATAAAAATGGCTGCGGCCTCACTAACATCCTGTCACCATTGCCCTGCTCCACGGCTGGACTCGTGTGCTGGATGACTCCACAAACTCTGTGCAGCCGAAATCTGCAACCTTCAGTTGTGAAGTCCCTCATGAACTGTCTCCATCTGGTAAACGGTACTCCCATGTAGACTCTTATTTCGTCCCGTTATGATTTCATTTTCTTTTCTTATGGTATGGGTGGTCCTTTATTTAAATGGAAAATGACAAGTTGAAAGAGCCACACAGATCAACTATGAAAAGGAAGAACTGATTAAAAAAAAAGAAGAGAAAAAGGGAGAGAGAAACAAAACGTTAAAAACAAACCAGGCAAATGCAATGAATCCTCAGCAGCAAAACGAAACATCTTCCGCACCTGTAAATAAAAATAATTATTCTAAAGCTTTTTATGGAAACACAACAGATATCATCAGGAGCACCTGTGGAAGAAAAACAACACATATTGTAAAACACAAACACAACAACTCTGTGTGTGTCTGCATGTGTGTGACTCCTTTTTCTAATACATACCTGAACTGAATTTTGTCAAAAGCATCTCCTCTGGCTTTATTATTTCCTCCTGACTACCAGGAAAACAAACGTGTAACTACAAATGTCCACTACGGAGGACATTGCTTAAACTTTTAAATACTGTGGTAAAATATAGTTATATTTATCTAAGAAACGATTTAATGTGTTTATAAGATATTCAATGAAAATATAACTACAAAATTTCAAGTAAAAATCAGCACAAAGAAAAGTTTTATGCACTTTTGTTCGTCCCATAAAACATGCTTGTTGCAATGGAGGCCATTTTTCTTGACGAGAGAAATGAGGTACCATGTAAAAGCACTAAATGTCCTCTTTAAAGACCAAAAGGTGTTAGTTCAGTAGCATTCAGGGAGATGAAAACATTTAGGTTTACAAAGGTCCTCCACAGAGGACAAATTGAACTACTGGTAGTCAGGAGGTGATGTCATGTTTCTGGCTTCTGACTCTTCCAGAAACATCCCAGGGTTTTTATTATCCCATTTTCTCTCTTTATTTTCTCCCTTTTTGTTAAACACACAACAGCCTCTCATATTACTAATTTTTTCAACCATGTCTAATTTTCCTCTTCTTATACATATCTTCTTCAGGACGCCTCCAGGTGCAGCTAGATGTTTTCTAGCCACGTTTATCTGCCAATAAATTCTGTCTGTAATGTGATCTTTCAGTTTTTATAGAGCTGTGTTATAGAGTGTTGGATTTCTTCTCTCTTTTTTTTTAAAAAAACCAAGCCACCACTGAACTTCTGGGGGAGACCTGACCAGTGGAAGTGATGTGACAGACAGGAAGATGCAGTGGTCAGATCTGAATGAAATCCTCTCCAGTTTTCGGCTTCGTGTGGCTTCGGCATTGTGATAAAGTCCTAAATTAGTAACAATTACATACCAGCAAATTCCACCTTATTGCACCTTTTACAACTGATTCCAGTTTCTGCAATCTTGGTTTGCCATTCTTCATCGTACCGATGGCGTCATGCAAGCCCATCTTAATATCAAACCAACTGTTACGGAAAACAAAACAATATCACGACCGCCGCCAAACAACATTTAACAGAGTTTATTAAAGAAAACCATGGTAACCAAAGGAGAAGGAAGCCCCAGCCTAAATAAGCAAAAGAAGGGAGCAGTCTCAAACCCAGATACGGCAATGGGCCGTAGGATCTGGGCTGCTCCCCGAACAAAAAGAAGATCAAACCAAAGAACCAAAACCGAAAACTGGACTACCAGAGACTCCCAACTCAAAACAACCAAAAGGAACCGGTGGAGAGGTTGGCAGTGACCTCTCCCTTAGCACCGCGCACTCCTACCTTATGTCCATCCCAGCATGCCAGTCCAGCCAATCACTGCAGAGGAAAATAAGAGACATAACAGACTTGGACTTGGACTAGACTTTATTGATCCCTTTGGGCTAACTCCCTCAGGGAAATTAAAATTTCCAGCAGCAAAAACTAGAGCCAACACCAGCAGTCTTTTGGGCGAAAGGCTATGCACATAAAATGAAATGACATGAAAATGAAATGAAAAATACTTTATTAATCCCCAAAGGGAAATTCAATAAAAATAGATAATAAACAAACATAACTTATAAATAAATAAAGAGTAAAAAAACAGAAAAAGATAATGATAATGACACACAGCTGATAATGGTAAGTTAAAACAGCTGACAACACCGACACATGATGTAGCGTACAACCACGGATCTGACTTTCCCTTCTGGCCTTTTTTTCCTCTTAAATCACGATGACGGCTTTGATGAAGGCGGGAAACTCACAATAAGCAGATTCAGAGAGATAATTAAAGTCCTTCATCTGGACCTAAAAAATGTCTGGTAAAAAGACATTTTTACATAAATGTCTCGGTGCAACCAAGAAAAGAAGTTTGATCCACAAGTTCATCTGGAACAATCTTAAATTTCATTTTTACTCAGCATCAGGGAGCCAATCAGAGACGCTGTCACATCAAACATTCCTCTCTTCTCGCCGTGGATTATCCAAGGCCTTTGGCCATCGATTAGATGGTTTTCCCAGTGATGTTTATTTTCACAAATCCAAACTGACTAAAGAGCAGATGAGTCTTTCTCCAGGCTCCAGTTGCCAGGTTCACACAGTTAGAGATCATCCATATGCTTTTCGGTTCTGCTTGTCTGCCCACCTTGTCTTCCTCCTCCGGTGCTGTGACTGTCTGTTGGCAGGCAGCCGGAAGCAGGCAGGCTCCCTGTGACATGTATTTTGTCATGGGTTTTTGTTGCGTGGGCTGTCAAAACACACTGGCAGATTCGGCTCGAGGCACTTTTTGATGCAATTAACAGTTATCAAATTTCCACACTAATTAGAAGAAAGAAATAATTACAACTCTGCCAGAAAATAACTGTGGAAATCATCTGAAGGCAAAGGGAGAAGTTAAAAAAGAGCTTGTTAAAAGATCAGCCTGTTCAGATGTTATGTTGCAGAACGTGCAGTAGAACGTCACTGTGTTCTAAAAAGTGCTATTCAGCCTCAACATTCAGTAAAATCTGTTCTCCAACGGATCACACCTGGAAAAAAAAACTGCATAATAACCTATAAATAATAAAAAATCCATTTGTGCAGATAAGTGCATCATTAATATGCTCACATTTAATGAACTTTCCTTTTAAAATCACCGTGAATGACCTGTTTTTCATTATTTTCTGCAATGTTTTTATTTAGCTTGTTTAAAATTTATCAATATTTTTGACAAAGGGTTTCCATTCCCCATACTGGGAGAGCAGGGTTCGAATCTAACAGGTCAAATGGGAAATGTGCAACACAGGGCAGTCTTTCAGTTGGGTAGAGTCGAGCAGCTCGTCTATCTGCAGGGCAGACGAGCTGTCAAGACTCTGGTAGAGGACCTGAACTGGAGATAACCAGCTGGGTTTTCACAGACCACCTGTTGAAGACCTCTGCTCTCCACAACACCACCAGGAAACAACAGTGTGTTGTGTTGGTGGCTTTATTTTTTCTGTTTTTTAGCCAAGAAAAAATGAATAATGTTTAATTGAATGAATGAATGAATTATTTATTACAATATTTAAATGCAAAGCAAATAAAAACAAAACAAGAAATTACATTACATTTACATTTAAAGATGAAACTAAATCATGTTTTGCTTGAATATCTCCTAAAACCATATTAGTCTTTCCTGTAGCTCTATTCTGAAGCTCAAAGCCGTTTAGCCTGGAAGAGAAGTAATCTTTACACTCTTAAGATTTTCTAAGAAGAAAAATGAAAAATCAGAAGGTGTCCTGAGGTCAGAGACTGGTAGAACAGAAAAAGGATCTCCTGCAGACTGCAGAAAAGCTCCCCGGCAGCCGCTTTCTTTCAACTTCAACCAAAAAGGAAAAGATGTCTTCAATTCCTGTTTCATTCATTCTGTAAATATTGAGCTGAAATTAGGATCATTATATTAACAACAGAAGATATTTCTGCCTAATTTCAAACAGGTGTCACTGAGATCATTCTGCTTTTCTCTAAAGCTTAAAATCTTTGCATCAAATGAAATCCAGTTGTGAGGAACGCTGACAAACTTTACTTCATCTCTGTATACTGGTTTGTCTGGTTGGTTCTGTGGCATAGAAAAACAGCTAAATCCATTAACGCTTCTTAAAAATAAAAATAAAATGGTGATTAAAAAAACCTTCAGGCTTCCTTAATGAAGCAAAAAGATCTCCAAGGTTGTGAAATGTACAAGATTTTCTACCGATGGACTTTTTTAGGACATTGCAGAAACATGTATTTGCAAGTCAAACTTTACTTTTTCAAGCTGAAAACTTTCCACAAAACATTATTAATTCACATTGTTCATAAACTTCTGGTAATTATGTTTTCAGATATTAAAAGTAAATGTTGTTTTCTTCATGTGTGCTTTGATGTGGGTTCAGCCCGCCGTGTGGCGCGGAGGCTTTTCATTAAAAAAGAGAAGTTTTAAACGTCAGAAAGGAGCTCGCTGTGAGAGGAGAAGTATCATCATGGTGCTCAGGGATTTGGCTCAGACCCGGAACATAATAACGGTGTTGCTGCAACGTCGCTGACACCGGCTCCTCCATCGTTTCTGGATTCATTAGCTCATTTCTAACAGAACATGACTGCCAGCCTAACCTGTTCCCCCGGGAGGCACGCCGCCATGCTAACCTACTTTTCTTTCCCCACTTCTGGTGAATAAGACGGTCCTATCCCCACTGGTTCTGGCATTTTCTGACCATGTTGCATGTGTCGTGTGTATTTCTAAATCCCTGATCCGTTGGGACAAGCTCAGTTTCCTCCTGTTTCATCTGCCCTCCTTTACTCCTGCACACCTTTCATTACCGACTCCAGTAGAGAGACAAGCTTCTCTGACTGTCTTCATGCTGCCATGTTGTTTTTCCTACTCTCGCTACGAGGCCATTATAAACCTACACACACCCACACACACTCCCTCAGAAAGGCTTTGTTACTGACTGCGTGGTGTCGGAAACCCTCCAGCCTCGCTCGCTCCTCGTCAGCCGCAGCAAGAAAGACACTTCTGAAAAGATTTCTCTGCTTCTGTATTGCGTCATGTGTGACTGAACGTGACGCAACCAGCAGCGTGTGTGAACAACAGCGACACATCCAAAGGCGTTTTTATGTTTTCGGCGATGACTTTTTACCAGCTCGGTGGTGGCTGCTTTCAGTCAGAGCTGTGAAATAACCTGCTTCCCTGCAGCCTCGCTAGATCTCAGGAAAACTGACCGAAGAGCCGCGATCTTTAAATAAATAACCTGAAACTAAAAAGATGATAAAATACAAAGATTGATCAAACATTTCCTCCTGGGTGCCATCGCTCACACCATCGCTGGTTTCTCAGGAACAGTAGTGTGGAACTCTGTGGGGTAAATTGTGATGTATAGTTGATCCTTTTGGTGGTCAGTGGTTTCCAAACTTTCTCTGCAGAGCCCCCTTTTCATCGACAACTACAACGTTGAGCCCCCCCCCCTCCCGTCACACAAACCAAAGAAACATACTAAAAAATGTCTCTTTAGTTTTACTGGCTGTATTGTAGGTAACTATGATTAAAACAGTGTATTATTATCCATTCTTCTGCTTTGCTGTGAAGCATTTTAAACCAGGAATCTCTGCAAACTACTTCAGGTGAGTGGAGTTTTCCATGAGACGATGCTGCTTTAGTAAAACAACTTTGCTATATATGATAGTTGGATTGTTTTTTTTCTAAAGTAACCTGCAGGCAGGCTTACCAAGTCCCCAAGTTGTGTCGTAAATTGCTTCATACTTCCTTATATTAGATGATAATATTGTGGTACATGCAAAAAACTGTGGTCTCATTGGTTAGTACCATTACTGGTCAAGCAGGGACAGATAACCTCCATCGTAGTTTGTTCTCTATTTTTATTACTTGAAGTCTCTTTTGTACATTTATCATAATGTCCTATGAGTATTTTTACAAATTCATCCAGTTTAAAAACTTCCAAGTTTTATTTAGCCCTGCCACGCCCCCCTGTGATAACTCTGCCCCCCACCCCCAGTTTGGGAACCACTGCTTTAGGTGATCTACAGACGTTTTCAGGGATTTATGTGCCATCCACAAGATTTAAAGTCCACCCACAAAACCTAGTAATTATTCAGACTGCAGAGCTGCAATTCCCAGGTCAACATAAAAGTCTCTTGGCAACGTTGTGATAATGATATGTTTTAGTGATGAAAATGTCATAAATAAATGTGTTATTAATGATCACTCATTGTGGCTTTATCAGCTACAGTGCTGATAAATCACTGTGAAATGTGTGAAAATGTGATTTCTGACTATTTTGCCACACATTTGTCACATTTTCACATCATCACACAATTTTTATTATTAGACAAACATAACCTGAGTGTGAAGAAGCCACTTCCTGTCAAACTTTCCACCAATCAGAAAGCTTAAACGGAAATGTCCAACCAGGAGCAGTCAAAGATCAACGTAGGCAGAAAGTTCTGCGTGTGTTTGAAAAGAAGAAAAATAATGGTCCATTACAGCTGGAATAAAGCCAAGATGTTTAGTGTCAACACAAACCAGCTGAGTTGGTTTAGTGAAGATAGTAGGAAAATAGCATAAAATACTGGAGCAAAAACAGCTGGAGAAAAGAAGTGTAAATATGTAAATAATTTCTATTGACTGTTTGTTTTGAAGATAATTTTTTCCCCTCAATGATTTGTAGAAAAGAAAAGGCTTGGTCACTGTTGATCTACGAGTTATTTCTACAGTGTGCTGTTTTGTTGGTCTTTATGCTGCTAAATACCTTTATTTTCATCCTCTTAGTCTGACACCTGACGTTGTCCTAAAAATATAAAATCTGAATGTTTACTGGGATTAAAAAGAGTGAACTTCTATATGTATTTTTGTATATATATCTACACACTGCTCAAACAATAAAGGGAACACTTAAACAACACAAAGTTACTCCAAGTCAACCACACTTCTGTGAAATGGAACTGTCCAATTAGGAAGCAAAACTGATTGACAATCAGTTCCACATGCTGTTGTGCAAATGGAATAGACAACAGGTGGAAATTATAGGCAATTGGCAAGGAGTGGTTCTGCAGGTGGTGACCACAGACCACTTCTCAGTTCTGATGCTTTCTGGCTGAAGTTTTGGTCACTTTTGAAAGCTGGCGGTGCTTTCACTCTAGTGGTAGCATGAGACGGAGTCTACAACCCACACAAGTGGCTCGGGTAGTGCAGCTCATCCAGGATGGTGCATCAATGCCAGCTGTGGCAAGGTTTGCTGTGTCTGTCAGCGTAGTGTCCAGAGCATGGAGGTGCTACCAGGAGACAGGCCAGTACATCAGGAGACGTGGAGGAGGCCGTGGGAGGGCAACAACCCAGCAGCAGGACCGCTACCTCCTTCTTTGTGCAAGGAGGAACAGGAGGAGCACTGCCAGAGCGCTGCAAAATGAGCTCCAGCAGGCCACAAATGTGCAACCTGCAGCTATTGAGCTGGTTCTGATAAAGTGAATTATGAGTGTATATGTATTTGAAAACATCTGCACTGTTTTATGTTAGTCCTCCAGTGCTCATCTCTTTTAATGTGGTCACTTCTGGATCAAACCATGATATGGCAACCCTGTCCTTTCTGTCAATGTGCGCCTCCTCCTCAATGGTGTAGAAACTAGATGGGCATTCCACTGTACTAATCCTTGAGGCACATCAGGGCTCCCTAACTGTGAAGCCAAATAAAATCAGGCTTGTAAATATGGAAGAACTGGCTGCTGTTAGCAGAGCGGTGGGGGATGGAGGCCTTTAATTGCCATCCATGACAGCAACATGACACTTGGTTGCCTCCGAACTACCAGGCTGACGTATTAAAGATTCAATGTCTTGGCTGTATGTGTCAAAATTGTAAATTATGTATGAACTTCTTGCATTATGTCTCTGTATCAGCTGCACAGTGACAGCTTCTCTGGACGAAAACTGTTTCTTTTGTTTGATTTCACTCCAGAAATGAGAATGAATTTTAACACTGATGCTCTGTATGTTTTATGTTTAACATTATAAAGTGATAAGTTTCATAATAACTAAGATTTTTAATGTTGTATTAGGTGACACAATCCAATTTTCAATTTTTTTCCTTTGAGTGGCAAAAAACGTACTTCTGTATTAATCTGATATAAATCTATAAATCTGATGTGACCTGGTCAGTCTTTGTCTCCAACAGATCATCAATTGGACTCGTTGTGTTTGGTCTGGTTTGATTGGTCTAACATGTTTTACATCAAACCACAGAAAAGATGAAAACATATCGCTCGCTTCTTCAGACAGTTATTGACGTTTCTATGTCTTTCTTCTGTTCCCGCAGTTTGGTCGGACGGAGGTGATTGATAACACACTGAACCCCGACTTTGTGAGGAAGTTTGTCCTTGATTTCTTCTTTGAAGAGAAGCAGAACCTTCGCTTTGATGTGTAAGTTGGAAGATCTCCGTCTTTTTCCCCCTGCAGTCCTGCTTTCCTCTGTTGGATCAGGGAATCACTTCAATCAAACTTTCTCCAACTTTGCTTTTCATCCACATGGTGATCAATTCTCCAGTCAGCTGTTCAGCTGTTCATCGTGTTACATGAGACGCTTTTAATCAACATTATCGTGGTTGTTACAACTTTCCATCCTTTCCCACATTGTGTTGTGTTTTTTATGTCTAAAAATAATGTGATCAACTATAATTAATGGTGTTGTTTGTGGTTAGTGGCTCCATTGTGGAAATTAAGTAACAGATATTTAACTGTTAGTTAGACGAGGTCAATGGAAATGGGGCACCATAACACACCAGTTCAGTAAGGGATCTGGGAGCAGATAGAAGAAATAAATGCAGGGCTTCTGCTGCTTTCTCCACTAAGATGTCCGTCCCATCGCTGTAGGATGGAAACTCTGCCAGCTAGAATCTTAAATCGTGTCTCGAGTTTGTTGCTTTGTGGTGAAGTTTGATTACAGCTCTAAAAAAAACTGCTAATGCGCCTCCTGTGACTCTGCCTTTGTTTGAAATGAATCATGAAGGTCCCGCTAGTTTCCATAGAGATGAAGAAGGTTTCCAGGTGAAGTATTCACTCTTATAGCATATACTGTCTTGGGCTTCACTTCCTTCTGGGTGGTGATGGTGTTTCTGAAGTGAATTTGGGGGCAATCCCTCCATTCTCCTGACTGACCATTGACCAGGTGTCCATCATCAACATCCTCAGATATTTACCTGTGTAACACTTCTATTAACCCTCTACTGGGCAAATGGCTATATTTGTACACTTCATTGGACACACAAAAAGCTTCTGCATGCTAGTACATGCAGGTTTTCAGAGTGAGAGTTTCAGTTTCAAACCAAAGCAGAGAACTCTGCCAAAAATCAGACGATAGCAACCTTGTAGCGGCGTGGACGAAACTCTGAAAATGTGAAGGTAAAACTCTGAAAAAACAAAAACCTCACATACAAAATTATGTTTGCAGAAGATTTTAACATGTACAAACTTAAGTTTCAAGGTTTCATCAGTTTTTTTTTTTGCAAACTAATGTGGTGAGATAACAATAGCTAACAGAAAATGTTGACTTGAAAATAACAAGGCTGCAACAAGAGGTTGGACGTCAGAAAATGTGAGGCTGAAACTCTGGAATATGAATGTTACCCTTATGAAAAGTACAAATTCTAGTACAAAATTATGCTCAAAGAGATTCAAACTTTCAAAATATTTTCCATTGTTTCAAAACTTATTTTCAGACTTGCAAAACTTTATTTTGCCCTGCGGTGGCGAGCTGTCCAGGGTATACCTGCCTCTTGTCTGATGATTGCTGCGATAAGCGCCAGCTTCCCCTCGAGATGGACAAAAGTGGTAAAGAAAATGGATGAATGAGGTTTACAAACACTGGCTTTTCAGGTTTCAGAACGTTGTCCATGTTGATATGGACCAGGGAATTTATGTAGTTGTGTGTGTATTGTGTGTATTGAAATGTGAGCAAGTTGGAAGATAAATCCAAACAAATATCAGGTTTTCTATCTGATGTCATATTTATCTCCCTGTCTGTTTGTCAATGCTGTGACCTAACCAATGAGGAAGATTAGGTGGTTTTTCCCTCCGTTTGTCTTCATCGGTTGAACCGGTGGTCCACTGGTTTGACGATTGTCTTTCTGAAATGAACCTCGCTGGCCAGGCAGAGGTCTGCATTGGGTCTACTGGAAAAGCAGCAGCCATAACATTCCTCCTGGACTTCTGATATGTAAAATTGCAACTGTGGGGCTTTGCTGATGTCCCACATGAGAAGGCAAGAGTGTTTGTGTGCAGGTCCTGTTTGTCCCATTCACACAAGTCTAGTTGCTTATTCTCTCATTGAACTGTCTCCACATTCAGATTTTCCATTATATTTCTCAGTCTCATCGTGACCGTGCCCGTGTTGCGCTCATGTCCAGCACAGCGAGAAGACAGAGTTTACAGGATCAAAGAAGACAGCCTGGAGCTAAATGGAGCTTTTACGCCCCTGAAAAGATTTGATTTGAGTTTACAGATCAGTAAAATCAAATGCCGCTTTTCACTGCTGTTAATCAGCTGATTGCTGGCAGTGACATCATAATCTGCTTTACAGATCTGAGAACAGATTGTGTTCAAGACTATATGTCATTACACATATAATTCATTCAGTGCACTCAGTGGATCAACTAACAGCTGATCTGAAAGTTAGACACTGGATGTGGTGGTTCTTCTGGGTGGCTCAGGCAAACTGCATGCAATTTGTGTAAATTCTAGATAACAAGGTGTGTTCCCTCCCAACATTCATTTTGCTTTAAACTGATTAAAAATGACCATGTAACACCGCATTCCTAATGCAAATGTCAATTCCAAATTAAACACAATTCTGAAGTAAGTGGCTGGTTTGTTCGCATTTTAACTAAACTGATTAATTCCTCTGTCATGTAAACATTCATTCCACTCTAAGTTAATTCTTATCATTCTGTACATGCTCGTTACCTTGTCACATCCCCGATGACACACATATTCTGTGCGCTATTTTGCCTCCCGTCCACAGGTAGTCTATCTTCCTTCTCCTCTTGAAGCAGTATGCTTCAAAAAAAGTATGCTATCAAAATAACGGTGAAACTGGTTGTTATCATGTAGTTTTCCATGTTACGACCGAAAAGGCGACAAGCAGGAAGAGGAGTTTGTTTATTTTGGGTAGATGTAAGTACGTCACGTCCGCCCTCGGTCCAATCAGAACCCTTCCCAATCCACCGACGTAAAGTGGAAATAAGTAAAGACCAAGTGGCCACCTCAGCGGTTAAAAGTGAAGTCTATGCGTATGTGCTAAAAAAATCGCAGTTTCCCCCTCATCCACAAGGGGCTCTAGAACAAAGCAAATCCCCATAGACTCCCATGTTAAAAAGTCCACATTTAGGGCAGAAACATGTTTGCAGCCTGGTACAGAGAAACATTTTAGATTTATTAAGTCAGGTTTACCTTCATGACAACTGTGTGGGGAATGAATTTTTTTTTAATTTTTCCGTTTAGAAGTAATCTAATTAATCTTGGATTAGGCATAATTAGGGGTGTGTTTTTTTGATTGGCAGGTACCCAATATTCCGCTGCAAGGAATGTAGAACAACCGCGGTTTTTAGCTGCTTAACAGCGTGACTTAGCTTTAGCCCGCTCACATTCATTAGCTGGTTAGCTCCCATTAGTTCCAGGTTCGTTCGGTTAGCTTTTAGCTACAGACAAGTTGAAGATCCCTAGATATCAATCATCCATGACACGCTACCATCCCTCCATCTCAGCTCTACCACTTTAGAATCACAGTTGAGAAATAAATGATTCTTACTGCTGCTCAGTGTCTTTCTTGCCATTGTATTGTGTTGGTGGAGATCATTTTAATTCTTCTGCATTGCTGTGTTTCCAAGTGGATTTAAGTGACTGAACGTGGCAACATTGGGTCTTGACCTGAGTGTTTCAGAAACTGCCAATCTGCTGAGATTTTCACACACAGACAATGATCTGAAGAAGAGAAAAGATCCAGCGAGCAGCATTTGTCTGGATCAACATGTTTATTTACATCTCTGCTTTTTGTTGAGTCAATGAAAGACAAAAGTAGACGGTTGTGTGTGGGTGGGGAGAGGTGGACTTTTAGCACCTCCACCCTTTGAACATTGGATCGATGCCTCTGCTGGGTGATTGAGCGAAGAGACCCAGCATGAGGTCAGGTAGAAGAAGAGGCCAGACTACGTGTCACATCCTTCCTATTGAGCTGCTTACGAGCTTCACTGCGCTGACTGTCACTGGTTGATCAGCTCATCTTAGCAGTAGACGGTGTGTGAATTTTAAAGTATTTGTACAAACTTAAAAAAAAACTTTCTGTACTGACAGTTATGTAAAATTAAATGAGAGCATTGCTAACAAGTCCAGACTTTGCTCTTTGGTGACATTTGTCTTGAAATATGGACGAACCAGTTTGTTCTAAATTGAGCAGAGTTCATTTTGCCTGCAAAATGGCATACTGGCATTTTGATTTTTAAAAAGATAACTATATTACAAATGAGAACTGAGTAAAAACCCAGCTGAGAGAAAGTGGTGAAGTATGGAAGCTGAAAGCGGTCATGATTCTAATTATTTCTTTTTATCATTTCAATGATTTATAGTGTCATTCATTTTGTTATTTTTTCCGTGAATATTTTTTTATTATTATTATTTTAAAGATTGGATCAGAGGTCAAGTTCAGGAAAGTCATTACCAGCGGCAGAGTAACACGTGCGTGCTTAAACTTATTGTTATTGATATGTATCAGCTGCTACAGTAGTGCTATTTAACCGCTGTATTGCTCACTATCAAGTGGATATAATAAAGACAATAATAATAAACAAAAGAATCTCGAGAAACTCTACATATAAAATACAAACATAAATGATATAATTTGTCTTTGTCTCTGTTAAAATATCTTTTTTTTTCCTCATTTCCACTGCATATGAGGCATGAAGTTGTCCTGAAAAACAAACACACATGGTCTGAGGTGAGGTTTGCGCTTTTTTTCAGCCACACATTTGTACTGGATAAATACCAGTTTGTGTGTGTAGAATACTGTGAGGATGTTTTTTGTTTCTTGCAAGTGCACTGTTTCCACATCAGAAAAGTAATCATCAAATCAGACACAAAAACTATGTAGCAACTGACTACATGAAAAGCCAAGACCAAAATGTGATGTAAAACTAAAAAACCATAACAGAAACATGCAAACCAAGGAAACTCTGATAAGAATTTGGAGTGTGTGATTCTGCAGCTTGTTGCCTACTTTGAGAAGAAAGAAAATAGTACATATTTCTGTAGAGTCAGAACCTGCACAAGATGCAGGTTGTTGTAGAACAACAAGTCAACTCAACAAAACATGGAGAAAACTGAAGAAGCCCTTCCACCAGACTGTCCAGGGTGTACCCTGCCTCTTACTGATGGTTGCTGCAGTACGATAAAGCTTCCGACAACCATGGATATGGGCTAGGATACACTCGTTGTGTAATTGTAGTACATAGCAACGTTCAGATATGTCTGTGAATATACTTGCTGCAAACAGCACAAACATATTGTAGCTAAAGCAATCAATTCCAGTAGGTCACCGTTAGGCGGCAGTAAACTACATGGGACCAAATCACTAGCTAGTCTCTTTTTTGTTGTTGTGTCATGATGGTGGAATAACCTTCCAAACTCTGTCAGGCCCTGTCTACTTTTGAGAGCAGGCTGAAGACTCAGCTCTTCAATTAGCACTTCCACACTTAGTTTAGCAAGATTTGTCAAAAGAGGTGGAGAACTTAGCCAAGTTCTTGGCAACAAATGTTATGGTATTCATTCTTTGTATTTTAACATCGGTAATATTATTGGGTTGAGTGAAAAAAAAGCCTGTAGCACTACACGTCAAGACTGGTTTCTAAATGGACTCCAGCAGTCCACTAGCATCTTCTATGATGTCCTCTAGTGTTTGATTTCATGCTTGTGTTGTTTTCACTCTCATATGTAAGTCGCTTTGGATAAAAGGAGTTATTTTAGAGTGAGCCAATGTACAGTTGTAGTTTAGGCCACAAATGGATCCATTCAGGATGGTTAACTGTAATGTCATTGCATGAACCCACTGTAACCTCAGGTGGGGTATCAGTCGGATCAGGATGGATCCCTCAAAACGGGACGTCACTATGCTATTCATGCGATTTGTGTACCCAAAAAAACCAACTCGATCAAAGGAGGAGAATGAACCTCATCCAACAGTTTGGGAAATGATGCCTCAACAGTCCATTTTAAATGGAGATTTAATCAACAGCAAGAAAATCTGCTGCTCTAAACAAGGAGCCATTCCTGCTTGGATTTTATGCCATTTCAAACAGGAAATTACTTTTTTCTCAACCAACCAAAGGATTGCAGTGTGTCAAATGCCACCCTTTTAGGCTGGATTGGTTAGACTGGTACTCCAACAGAAGGGTCGCAAAAAAGGCAGGACACATTGGCTTGGATATTAGGCTACCCTTCCCAGTTTATGTGCCCTGTCCCATCGTGTCCTGCCCACCTGCCCATCACATAATATTATACAGCTTAAACTGAAATTTTTGTTTGTTAGAAATCACACAAAAATGTTTTTCAGTTAAATGAGAACAATGACATGCTTCATTCTGCTACAACTACAAGGATGACACTACCAGATTTGGTTCATCACTGCAGTTGCACATTTTTCTGTCATGTGGCATCAAGGTGTTTGTCAGGTAATAAAAGCAAAGCTGCAGCACAGAGAAAGGAGTAGAGGCAGGGTCAAAGGTAAGGTGTAAAAGTGAATTTACTCGTGTGGGTTCTGCATTGGGAAGTACCGGTACAGCTGATGCCGGTGAATGTGCTCTTTCACATGAGTGCCCGGTGACGGCGTCGTCTTCCATGATTACAGCACACATTTAGCTAGAAACCACAGAAACACATAATCACAAACCGACCAATCACTTTCGGTCAACCGCACTCCAATCGGGGATGCATGTTAGTTCTGGACGAGATTTACGTCAAGCCTTCGTGGAACTTTGCCGAGCATACAGTTGTGACGCCGTTACCAACCTTACGCAGGCGCCACACAAGTATAAATCCAGCCTCAGATCAGAGTAAATGTTTTTATTTGTGTTGTTTCCAACTCATAAGATTACTAAAACCATGAAATAAGATAACCCTGTTTTCAGTATAAACCTTGATGCCAGTCTGAATAGAATATTTTGGATTTTAAAGCTTCCTCACACATCCTGTTGAGAATTTGCCTTCTTGTCGGCCAGCTCTCAGCTTTTTGCATTGGAATTAGTAGTCACACACTCACCGGTACGGTTAAAATATTTATTACTGGTTGAGAAATGTAAACAATACATATTCAGGTTCAGCGTACTTCTCCCAGTTGCAGACAGAAGTGGGTCAGCTCAGACGGTCGGAAGTCTGAACCCTGACTACATGGAAGTGTTGGTTGATCTAAGCCCCTCCCTCCCTGCAGCTGGTCTGAAGAAAAAGGCAGAAGAGTAGAAAATGGAGGACTGACAGAGATGAGTCATGGGTGGTTGACTAGCAGTGTATTGATGAAACATCTTGACCTTCAGGGAAAAGAGAGTGGAGCTAGTTGAGTTAAAATAGAAGCATTTCCAGTTCGTCACGTCTCAGTTTGTATTCCTCAGCAATGTACAACCTTTTATATGGAGAGTCTGCATGTTAAGCACACACAGACAGATCACACATGTAGAAATAAAAAGGGGTTCAAACAATAATATAAATGAGTAAATGTGATGAATATATTCCATCATTCCTCATGAGGGACCATCATGCAACTGTGGACACAAATATGTTCCAATTAGTCACTCGGTGTGATGAAAATGTGCTGCATTCGTAAGATGCAGCGGATCATCCTTCGCTCAATGTCTTATCTGGTATTTAACAACAGAAAAAAACACAGAGGAGTTTCATTTTTTACAGCTTCAGCAGAGAAAAAATCATGAGAGAGGTTTACTGTCCATGATGAATTACCAGTTTATGAGGCTGGTTTATATGCTGGGGCTGCCCTGGACCACCCCGGCCAAATTCCACCATTGGTTATAATGTTTTTAACATTTTTAAATGGAGTGGCAATCTCAGGCGGTTAAAAGTGAAGCCGATGTGAAAGTGCAGTTCACCGCTCATCCACCAGGGGCTCCAGAACAGAGCAAATCCCCATAGACTCCATCTTAAAAAGTGTCACGAGGGTGGTGGTGGAGGTGTGGACCCAGAATGCGGAGTCGGGAGCCAGATATGCTGAAACTAGACTTTTAATGTGAGAAAATTGAAAGCAGCGAACACAGGAGGCCAACAGAAAACAACACCAGGAGACTCATAAAAATCCAGCAACACTGAATACAGACAAAGACAGAACAAGACACAGGTGAAATGAATCAGCTAATAGAGTCCAGGTGAAAACTATGAATGGGAACAAAGGCAACAGAGGAAACAAGACAACACTACAAAATAAAAACAGGAAGCTAGAACTAAAGACCCAAGATAAACACAAACCATGACAAAAAAAAGACCAGCTTCACAGCAGATATAAACATGTTTACAGCCTGGTTCAAAAACATTTCAGGTTTAATAGGTTAGGTTTACCTTCATGACAACTGTGGGGAAGTGATTTTTTTTTATAACTCATCTGTTTACAAATAATTTAATCTCGAAATTTGGCATAATTAAAGGTGTCCTTTTGATTGACAGGTACCCGATATCCCGCTTCAAGAAGGACGAATGTAGAGCAAGCACAGTTTTTAGCTATCTAACAGTGTGATTTAGCTTTAGCTGGCTTACCTCCGTTAGCTGGTTAGCTCTTGTTAGCTCTTGTTAGCTCTGGGTTCGTTTGGATAGGTTTTAGCTTATCGGAGAAAACGTGTGACGCTGCCAAGATGGCGACGGTAGGAACTGCCCAATGGACTAAAACTCAGCTCTTCAGAAAACCTACAGGTGACGTCACGGAGGCTCCGTCCATCTTTTATATACAGTCGAATCTTAATGCTGCAGCTTCGACAGGAGGGTCTGTAGTTTCTGTTCTCAGTTGCTTCAGCATCTTCAGCTGAATTAAAAAGTAGTCTTTGTTAACCTGAATAAATTTTGCTCTTCACCTGTTGATCTTGAATCAAGACCAGTATCAAAACTTTTCATTCATCAATCCATTTTCTTAACCACTAAGTCCAATTCAGGGTCGTGAGAAGCTGGAGCCTATCCCAGCAATCATTGGACAATAGGCAGAGTACACCTGGACAGGTTGCCAGTCTACAGCAGGGCCAACACAGAGAAACAAACAAACTTTCACAGTCCCACTCACAAGGATTATTTAGTGATCAATTAATCTAACATGCATGTCTTTGGCTGGTGGGAGGAAGCCGGAGTACCTGAGAACATGTAAACTCCACACAGAAACCACCAGCCACCATCTTGCTGTGAGGCCACAGTGCAGCCTGTCATTGCTTTCCAAAAGAAGGAAAAAAATACCCAAAAGATCACTTTTCAGCTCTAGAATCATCCCTCGTCCGGAACAACAGCCGCTGGGTTTTGACCTTCCCCGTTGTCTCCCCTACTTTTATGTTCTTTAGATTACAAATTAATAAAACATAACTATTCTCTCCCAAAGCCTTTGAAGCATTAAAATAATAGATGGATACACAAAAACATCATCCAAAATCTAATCTTAGGCCTTTCAGAAGCATAGTTCTGATCCCACATCAAACAGGTGTGCCACTCTGGACCTGCATGCGGTGGTGGGTTAGGGGGTTAGAGACTGAATCGCCCAACCTTCTCCAGATGGACTTACCAGTCCACCAGTCCACCACAGGACCAACAGAGAGACACAAACAAACACACACACACACACACACACACACACACACACACACACACACACACACACACTTGAAAGAAGTTAGATGTGAGAATTACCAGACCAATCAATTTTCACCGACAACATGGACTTGTACATCAGCACATCAACACTGCTGCATACAGTTGAGCTGATGATGTTCCCATGCTGTGTACACAACAGCAGTAAACAAACAAACAAAACAAAACAACTTCAACAACTTGTTTTGTCTGTTTTACTGAAGTGAAACACTGAGTATGAAGATAAGACCTGCATTCAGTTTGGCACGGAAACTATGTGCTGTCATCTGTGACAGACAGGCATTAATGAAACATCTACAGTGGCTTCCAAACTCGCAATGCTCCGTGTTTTATCAGTGTTTACAAAGACTCTGTGTGTGTTAGATTTGCATTACTTAATAATTCATCTTTAATTATTGACTTTACAGGAGATTAAGACTGCTCACTAATGAGCAGCTGCTGTCCTGATGGAGGGAACTTTATGTTGGAAAACTTATGGCAGAACAGTTACTGATAAATGATTTTCTAATTTCAGTCTTTTTCTCTTTCAGCTTAAACGCCAGATTGCCTTGGAAATATTTCAGCTGCGACTAGGTTTGATTTTGGTTGGTACAGAAAGTGGCTCATAGAGAAGAAAAGCAGATTTCACTTTGAATAAATGTTTATTTTCCAGTGTCATGTAATGTAGAGCAGATAGAACACCCAAACAATTTCCATTAATACAAATCTAATCATCATCAGTGGCTGTTTAACTTTAGTTTTTACATCTAGTTTCATAATGATTACCATGGGGGACCAGGATGGTCTTTGAAACAGCACGATGAAGCTTGGAGAAGTGTCATATTGTTGACGTTGCATCTTTAACCATTTATAGGGCACTCAATGAAATACCTTGCAATTAGAAATTTTTAACCTAAAATTGTCCTTCTGGTATGTACCAAGACCTCCATTCAGTTGTTAAATTAACAAAAAAAAAAAAAAAAAAAAAAAAAAGTTTAATGCTGAATATCAAAGAAAACGAAGTGATCAAAAATAGTCACTTGTCCCATAAAGGGTTAAACCAGACACGACTACAACTTTGTGTCAGTAGTTTAACTCTCCCAGTCAAAGTAATTATTCCAAGCAGTTGACCAATCAGACACAGCCGCAGGCGGGACATGGGGCGGAGCTTTCTCCGTTTGCTTGTTCTGGCAGATGTTGATCTGACAGGATCGATACAAAATGAATGGAGGGGTTTGTGAAAAATACTTGATTATTTCTTGCCCTTTTGGACTTGCAGAATAGAATAAATTAGACTGAAATGTGCATAAAATAGCCACTTTATTGGTTTATTCTCTCCATTAACTTTTGTGTGACACTTTGGCGCCTCAAGCGGTGGAAAACCAAGTTAAACCAGTCACAGCTGCTGCTGGAACACAACCAGCTCACTGGTCAGACAGCCACACTTGAATCTCTGTCATGCATCTCAGATTCGTCTTGATTATTTCTGCTTTTCGAAATAGCATTTGAAATTACATTTCAGAATCACAGCATTAATAATAAATATTTCAATTTGTAGTTCCTTTTTAATATTTCAGTTTAAAATGTGTTTTTACAAAAGACTTTGCAAATGTGAATTAATTCTGAATTTAAAGTTATGTATTTAGCAACTTCAATTTTTAATTTACAATTAATTACTTCTCATAAAAGTGCCTTCTGGCACTCCATGTTTTCCATCTTCTTCATCAACTGTGAGCAGTTTGGACAGACAAATATTATCACCCATGTAGGCAGTCAGTAAGATGGTGCTGTATAAATGCTGCACTCATGAAGGACAAGACAAATACATTACATGATGTGTATACCTGTACCAGGATATCTGGTGATATACCAGGATATTTACCAGTCACCAATAGAAAAGCTACTCCCCAAAAGAAAATCCAGCTCATTGACTGGCCAGAACTGAAAATGTCTCACAAACTGCAAGTAAACAACGGAGCAACAATAAATTTCTGCTGTCTGGTTTCTGCCATACTTTGGTGTTCAGACTTTATGTAGTTTTCACCAGAATATCTCCAGTATGAGCAGCAGGAGGCCACCATGATGACCTACGTCGCTTCCTCTCGTTGGTCCACCGGTTGGTCCGTTTGCTTTCACGTCTTTGGTTTGCATCAGACTGAGAATCAGTATTTTCATCAGTTCAAACCAGCCATATATCTGTAGAAGTGGGTTTGTTTAAAGCGATCCAAGCAGAACCAGTGAGAATACACCCATTTCTCTTCCAACGGACCCCTAATCACTTCTAATTCAGTATCCATCTTGCATCCTATTTGTATTCTGAGATCCCTCCAGTCAGTAAAAGTGTTGTAGGAGATGGGAAAAAGATTCATTAACAGACGGTAGATGAAGCAAAGGTTTTAATGTAATTCTGGTGTGCAAGCAAACAAAAGCAGGTGGGCAGGCAGGCAGGCAGGCGGACTGATAGTGTATGTGGTTGCTTTGTGTATCTGTTGCGCCCTCCGCTCCGACAGTTAGGAAGAGGGAAGTAGTTATTTCTTAGTAAGATAGAGAAAGGAGACGCAGACGACGTCTTCACTCCGTTTCACTTTTAGTAAGAAGAACACGTCATCACTGTGCGTGCGCACGACACAATTCCCTGCTGGTGAAAAGCAATCGAGCCTGCAATCATCAAACTCCTACTGAATTGTAAATATTTACATACTGATACCTTCAGTACTGTATTGATTGTCCCCAGTTGTTGCAATTATGAACAATGCGATCATAAAATATCCATTTTTAATCTTTTAATTCCTGCAAATCCAGCATCAACTTTTCCAAAAAATATGCATAATACATCAACTTTTACAATCTGTAACCTGTCACATATCATGATCTCGCTGCATGTCCTGGCTGCCTCAAAAGAATCCAAAAAGCGAAAAGAAACATGCAGCACAGGGTGAATAAAGCTGCCAAAATCGAAATGGAGTCCTGTCTATTTCCAGGGTACAACATGTACATTTTTATGCTGATTATTTCAAAGTACTATACAATAAAAAAGCAGTTGGCAACTATTTCAAAGGCAAATTTGAGGTGTCTCAAATCTCAAGTTTTAACGCTGGAATAAGCCTCACATCTTCAGCTTCCATAATGACTGCAAGTGTTTCAGAAGCATGAAGATATTCAGTGGAAATGTTCCCAGTCATCAGTTCTCTGATAAACCGTCTCACATCCCAACATGGATAAAAGCAGTGCCTTTTAAAAAGGTTAAATTTCAAGTATGGCCTAGATTGGTTGTACAGAGTCCAAAGAGACAGCTGTGGTTTCCCTGATATGGGGTCATGAGAGGGGATTCCAATAAAAGCA
The DNA here is from genome assembly GCF_933228915.1 of Telmatherina bonti. NCBI lineage: Eukaryota > Metazoa > Chordata > Actinopteri > Atheriniformes > Telmatherinidae > Telmatherina > Telmatherina bonti. The sequence goes on from NC_136624.1 coordinate 10,777,961, forward strand.
GCCATCGCAGTGGAGGAAATCAATTATTAAACTCCTGCCTTTCCACAGGTTATTTTTAGCCTACTGAATCACAGGAGATACTCGTGGAGCAAAGTGATGTAGGATTTCCATCAGGACCAGAGGCTGAATGGACTTATTTAAGTGGGTTCAGGTAAAGCACGAACACTTGGACTCTTACCTGTAATTAATGGCATTCACAGCTTTCTCAGTCTAAATGTTTCCTGATGAACCAGCCTAACAAAAAACTACTCAGACTCAGCTCCCGAAGAGGATCAAATTCATCTCCTTCTAAAAACCTCTGATCCGAGCCAGAACTCTTTTACAGCATGTGATCTCTGAATCAGACTGGAGCAACATATGCAACACAGGCAGAAAGATAAACATGTTGAGCATCGGTGCACTGTTAACACCCCTGATATGACTGAATATTCTGCTGTGAATTTTTTAGATTTTCTTGGTGAGATTTCTGTAATTTTGCACTTTGTGCGTCTCCCCTCTGGGTAATTCTATTATAAAATGTGCCTGTTTTTATAGACATTTTTGATTTACTGCTCAAAGATCTTCAAAGTCGGCCCTTGAGCGGCACTCTTCTGCAGATTTTAGATGTTTCCCTGCTCCAACATGTCTGGCTTCCATTAAATGGACAGTGACTGATTCATCTAAGCAGGGATCCACTGAAAACCTGTAGATTGTGACCTTCAAGGACCAAAACTGGACGCCCCTGAGCTACTGCTATTAAGACACTGACTACACAGAAACGCTATACATACCCTGACCAGGAAAGAGTCAGTTTGATAGTTTAGTCGAGAACAATCAAACTCCCACAGAAAAGTAAAAACTGCAGGATAATATACTCATCATCCACTTCATCAGGTCCACCTTCTAGTACCAGGTTGGACCCCCTTTTCCTTCAGCACTGCCTTAATTCTTGGTGTCATAGATTCAACAAGGTGTTGGAAACATTCCTCAGAGGTTTTGCTCCATGTTGACATGAAGCATCACACAGTTGCTGCACATCATGATGAGAATCTCCCGTTCCACCACATCCCAAAGCGGCTCTATTGGACTGAGATCTGGTGACTGTGGAGGTCGTTGGAGGACAGTGAACTCATCATCATGGTGCAGATGATGTGAGCTTCATGGTGCATCATCCTGCTGGAAGTTTCCATCAGAAGATGCTACACTGTGCTCATAAAGGACAACCATGCCAAGTTGGTACTGAAGGGGGCCAAAGTGGGCCAACACAACACCACCCCCTCCCCCAACCTACAAAAAATACCACCAGCAGCCTGAAGAGTTGATCCAAGTCAGGATGGATCCATGTTTTCATGATGTTTCCAGCAGATTCTGATCCTACCATGTGAATGTGGAGCTGAACTGGAGACTCATCAGACCAGCAATGTTTCTCCATCTTCTATTGTCCAGTTCTGGTGAGTCTGTGTGAATTGTAGCCTCAGTTTCCTGTTCTTACTGACAGGAGGGGCACCCGGTGTGGTCTTCTGCTGCTGGAGACCATCTGCTTCCAGGTTGGACATGTTGTGTGTTCAGAGATGATGCTCTGCATATCTTGGTTGGAACCAGTGCTTATTTGACTTCCAGTTGCCTTTCTATCATCTCCAACCAGTCTGTCCATTCTTCTACCACAGTTGTTGCTGGGCACCATTAATCATTTATGAAGGTTATATGGTTAAAATATTGTTTCAGTTGGTTCATGTTTACAGATCTATACTAGACTTGAACATATGTTTTATTATTTAAGTATAATGAACTACCCCTGGTTGTTTTAGGAATCCAAGTGTAACTTAAAACTGCAACAGATATGGACAAACTCCTGGTCCTGAAGCTTTGTTTAATTTGTTACAGTCTGATGTCTGCAACTCTATGCCAAACTGATACATGTGTGTGTAAAAGAAATAGCATAAGAGGGCTAATAAATGTACCAAATGCACAGCAAATGTGTTATTTATGTAAATATTGCAAGACATCATTGGCAACATGAAAACTGGAGGAAACATTGATAAAGTTTAACAATCAGAATTCATTAAAACACTAATTTGAATAAAGAAATAATAATCAGTGTATATGAAATAGGTTGTTAGCCAAAAGTACAGTCAGTCATAAGCAAAAGCAAACAGCTGTAACTGGGCTGGAGATGAGAGGAGGTTCCCCTCCATCCTGGATGTGCTCTTATAAGTGACCTGGCCTTCTGTAACCATGCAGAGGTCACAGAGCAACAGGCCACCTTCAATAAAACTCAGCCCAGAAATATTTCATATCAACAGCATCACCTACAGATGCTTTAGAGATGAACAGAAATAGGAAGCCATATTTAAGGTTTCAAAGCAAAGCTTGAAACAGATCCTGGCAGTTAATGTTAAGGATTTACTGCTGTTGCTGCTGTGTAACAAAATGTCATTAGTAAAAACTAATTGAACTTGTTCTCCATGCTGCAAATTGCGGAGATTCACACCTTCACCTATTCTTGATTCTGTAAATGCAACATTAGAGATGAGGGAATCCCACGTCTCTGCAACTGAACTTATATTTAGAATTCATGAATATCAAGAAGGTAAATGCAGCCATATGTGCTAATAGTGCGAGCTCCATATCTGTCAGGCCACCAGCGTTTCAATTACTGGTGGTTATAGAAAATTATAATTAAGTCTTCTACAGTTTTTGCTGTAGCCTAAAGGAAAGAAATCAGAGCATTATTTAATGGGGCAGCAACGTGTACTTAGGTTTTACATATGCAACGTGACTACAGTGTTTCATTTCCAGGATTAGATTGTGAGTGAAAAAGGCTTCACTCATGATGGAAAGTGTGAAGATCACCCCTGTGTTTCTATTGTACACCAATTCATAAGCTTCCATGTAGGCCTTTCAACACAGTGGAAAGCAAACGCACGGTATAGGGACAAACACCATGCTGCAGAAGTTGATGATGAAGTCATTTGAACTGTTCAGTCTCCTGAAACATATGAAATGAAGTATCCTTAATACTTGAGGAGTTTCTTTATCAGAGCGGTTAAAATGTCTCATGTAATGTCTGTCACTCCGCTTCAGGTCAGCTGAGGTCACATCAAAGTGGGGGGATATGTTTGACCTTTGCACATGAAATCTTCACCAACCTGTTTTACTGATGCCAGCTGTTTTCAGCAATTACTGAGAAACTCTATGATTTACTGAGACGGGAACCAGTGTAGCCTCAAAACAACGCTGCCTGTGAAGTTAAATTGACAAATACTTTATTAATCCTCAAAGGAAAATGATACTGTTGTAGTTGAAAGTATTAAAGAAAAACAAATTAATGAATTAAATGTATTAGTCACGTATTTACAACATAATGCTGCACTCCTGATGTTCCTGCTGTGTATTTCTTAGAGCTTGTGCATTTCATGAAGGAAATGTGGAAATGAGGCATGAGGAAAGGAGACAGTTGAGGGAAGAAACTTAGACTTCCTCATAGCTCTCCTTTGGCAGAAATTGCCTAATCGTGTGTTCCATTTGTCTTCCAAGGATGTTTTTCTAAATAATTTTAGCTGGGAACAACGATGTGACCTTGTTTTTATGAACAGAGAATTGTAACTTGCAGAGAGTCTGGAAGACGGTTGCACCCATAATGACCTGAAGCCCATTGGTGCTTTCTAATATGTTTTGTGTTCACTAAGTTTGAAGTACAAGCAGCAGTTATCAATAATTATGTCGTTATGGCAAAGTTCTTTGTGAAATGAACATCTGTGTTTTATCAACCACTTTCACGAAAAGTGGTTGGTGTTTTAATCGTGCGCGTCGTTAGAATGTGTTTGTGGTTTTTCTAGTTTTATGTGGCATAGTTGTAGATAACAAACTGGCTCATTTGGATGTGTCACATGGGTTCTTGGGATTCCAGACAATTTCCCACTGCTGAAGAGGAAGACTGGAAGAGGACGCCAGATGAGTGTCTGAGGGATGAAAGTTCTGTTATTAAAAGTCCTTGGATAAAAGAGTGTGTTCCTCTTTAAAACTATTCTTTTAAAATTGTCCCACACAAAAGTCCAGGAATCTGCTGAGTAGAAGAGTTGTATAGTGTATACACATTCATTTTCTGAACCGCTTAATCCAATTCAGGGTTGTGGGTAAGCTGGAGCCTATCCCAGCTGGCTTTGGGCAACAGGCAGGGTACACCCTGGACAGCTCGCCAGTCCATCGCAGGGCCACACAGAGACGAACAACCATTCACGCTCACACTCACTCCTAGGGGCAATTTAGAGTAACCGATTAACCTAGCATGCATGTCTTTGGATGGTGGGAGGAAACTGGAGAACCCGGAGAGAAACCACACATGCATGAGGAGAACATGCAAACTCCACACAGAAAGGCCACGGTGGACTAATCATCTGAAAATGATGTCGCCCATTCTCAGGCACTCAAAATTAGGAGACAAATGGAACGCACCATTAGCACAAACAGAATGAGGAGTCCAAAGTTCTGAGGTTTTTCAGGACTTTACCTCAATCTTCTACATCATTGATCACAATACATTAATTAATAGGATTCAGGGTTTTGAGGGACTTCAGGAACTTTTTCTGAATGGGTAAATTCTTACGTTCTTCACAGAAAATTCAGTTCCTCAGGGTTCAGTTCTGGGCCCACTACTTCTCTTGAAATATCCCCAGGACAGATCACAGTGAATGTTCATCCATACATCCATCCATCCATACATCCATCCATCCATACATCCATCCCTCCATGCATTTTCTTAACTGCTGGTTAAGAAATGGTCATGGGGAGCCTATCCTAGCAATTAGCAGACGAGAGACGGGTACACCCTGGACTGGTCAGTCAATCACAGAACAGAGAACAGGACCAACACAGAGAGACAAACAACTGCTTGGTCACACTCACTCCTGGGGACAATTTAGGGTACCCACCTAACATGTATGTCTTTGGGCGGTGGAAGGAAGCCGGAGAGAACCCATGCATACACTGGGAGAGCAAATTTTACATAGAAAGATACTGAACACTTTTCGAACCATAGACCGGTTAAAAGTGAAGTCTATGTGGAAGTGCATAAAACTGCAGTTCCCCCTTCATTCGCTAGGGGGACCAAAACGGAGCAAATCCCCATAGACTCCCATGTTAAAAAGATCAAATTCTCGGCAGAAATAAACATGTGTACAGCCTGGTTGAAAAATCCATTTTCAGTTTAATAGGTCAGGTTTACCTTCATGACAACTCCTGGGGGGAGTGCATTTTTTTCTAACTCGCCCGTTAAAAAGTAATTTAATCTCGAAATTCTGCATATTTAGGGGCGTGTCCTTTTGATTGACAGGTACCCAATATCCTGCAAAATCTTCCCGAAGAACATAGAAGAAGTGTGGTTTTTTACAACAACATGACTTAGCTTTAGCCCGCTTACCTCCATTAGCTGGTTAGCTCGGTTAGCTCTTAGCTACAGAAAGCTTGGAGTTTGCTTGATATTGACATCACATTGAGCTGAGAGGGGGGCTGTGAGCATCATGGTGGATGATTGACCATCCACCATGATGCTCACAGCCCCCCTCTCAGCTCCACCTCTTTGCCCATATTTGTATTTTCCTAGTGAAACGACATGCATGCCCCTGCCAAAATGGCGATGGTAGGAACCGCCCACCGAGCTTCAGTTCTGGTCATCAGAAACCTTTTGGTGACGTCACGGAGGCTATGTCCATCTTTTTATATACAGTCCATGGTTCGAACCCACCATAGCTTATACAGTGAATGTCATCTTGAACTAATAATTTCTACTCAAATCAATATTTTATTCCAACCAAAAACAATGTCAGCATATAATGGTGTAATAATCTTTAATTTCTATGTGTCTGGATGCTCTCGCTCATCCATAACTCTGACAATTTACTGACTTTTTGGTCCTCTACCATTTCAATAAAATAATATGCTTGTAAAAAAAGCAGTGGGATTGAACTTAGCTGACAATTAAAACATAATTGACAATTGCTTGGACAGGGGTTGCAGGATGAGTATTGCGGGAAAGATCTGGTCCAGATGTCAGCTGGACTTATCATACTGGGAGTGTTGGATGTGGAATACTACAAGCGTAATGCGAGCCAGATGTGGTCAGGTTTCAGCTGCTGGCTTGGATGTGGGTTACAGGAAGTGTAGTATGGGCCAGATGTGGTCCAGATGTCAGCTGGACATGAGTTAGGTGACAGTAGGTTTGTTGTAGTGGTCATATCACCAAGTTTTGGCAGCCATATTCACATAAAGTCAACGCTGTAAGTCAAGCTCATATATGTCTGAAACCAAACTGTAGATGTGGGCCAAACATGTTTGGCTCTCTGGGAGGTGAATTGGAAAAGTGATGACATCATCCATTAGTACAAGTCCATGTTCTGCTGTGCCAGCTATCCGACAAAAGACGATTTACCTTTGATTATCAACACTTCAGCTCAGAGGAGCATCTGCTTTGGGGCAAAGCACCAACACAGAGCAGATGGGCTGCCATGAATGTGTCATGATGTGTGTTTTGTGATGTCTCTTTAGTTCCCTGTTTTATTTTGTAGTTTCTTCCTATTTTCCCTTTTTCTGTGTTCATTACTTCACCTGGGTTAATTTAGTTCATTTTTGTCACCTGTGTCTTGGCGGGTTCTGTGTATTTAAACCCCTCTGTTTTTGTCTTGAGTTGCTGGTCCATTGTAGCTGGTGTTGAGCTGGAGTTTAGTCCCCTGCCTTTTTGTTTAATAAACATTGTGAGACTGGATTCCTGCCTCCTGTCCTGCAAATGGGTCCACACCTCCACCTCTCCTTGACCGAATGGACAGTCATCTCAGACCCAGCAGGACAGAAAAAGGGACGTTTTAAGCTAAGCTAAAACCCCAGAGAGCATGACATGTAGCAAACTGGTGGGATTGTTGCTTAGGCTGGATCCAGTTTCAGAGTTGGTGGAGAGGAAGGTCCATTCACAATTCCTGGGAACCACACTGGCTATCAGTACCTGTTCCTAGTTACTCCCTTCATCTATTTATATCCTTTGGTTTATGTTCTCAGTTGCTGGTTCATTTTGTTTGCTCCATGTGCTTTTGATAGCTTCATGTGTTTTGCTTTTGGGTTTTTTAGATATTAAACGTATCTTTATTTTTCATCTTTGGCTCCCGTTCCTGCATTTGGGTCCACACCTCCACTACACCTTTGATAGTCACAAATGATTCCCAGTTTTACTTTTCATATACATCAATGAATTTCTGTAAAGACTGAAAAAGGCCAGGGAACAAAATATCCCTCTCCTGACTTTAAATGACTATTGCTGTGTTAAAAGAATTTTTCAACTTCATTCATCCATCTTCCACTCTGCTGAAAAATACTTCAGAAGTTGATGTTCACTGTTTTCTCTCTTTATGTTTAGGTTTAAAGCCAAACTGGTTTTCTGTACAAAAATGACAACATTTTAGGTTAGATCTACTAAGATTCCCATTTGCGAGGAGTAATTTGTGTGCACAGTTTAGAATCTCTCTTGTGGGCCTTGTGGGTTTGCGCGTGATTTACGAAGAGTCATTGCGTAAATTGGTGGCAGGTGCAAACATGTTTGAGACTCCTTATTTGAATAAGGGTTTTGAATGTGATGTGGTTTGCCGCATGACAAGTTTAGAGAGAAAACATGACCTGAAGCAGAGAAATCTGACTTCCACATAAAGGTATAATTGCAGGAAAACCAGACACAGGTGTGATGAATGAACTAAATGAGACCAGGTGACTCTAATGAACAAGAACATAGGTTAAACAAGAATCAAGGGAACTAAACAGGGGAAGGGGCTGCACGGTGGCATAGTGGTTAGCACTGTGGTCTCACAGTAAGAAGGTTGCTTGTTCAATTCTCAGCTGGGGCAAGGTTTGAACAGTGGCCTTACTGTGTGGAGTTTCCATGTTCTCCATGTGTATGTGCATGGGTTCTCCAGGTATTCCAGCTTCCTCCCACCATCTAAAGACATGAGTCATGAGTTAGGAGTGAGCATGAGTGGTTGTCTCTTTGTGTTAGCCCTGCAATGGACTGGCAGTCCAGGCAGTGACTCTGCATGTGTTTTAAAACACGTAAACCTTTTGTAGATCTGGGCCTTATTGTACTAAGAAGTATTAATAATTTAAGGACTCCTGAATGATGCTGACTAAAAAAAGACCTGTAATCATCTAAACAACCCACTGTTCTGGCTTTCTTCTTCATAACTGGCACTAAAAGAACAGACAACAGTGAGTCTGGTAACAAGCTATGAATCAAAGAGCCAGAAAAACAGATGGCATATTTAAATCGTTCAGTGGAGATGATAACCCACTCACTTTGTTGTTAGCCAACTTATTTATAGCCTGATAAGCTTCAATGGACATAATCAGCATTTTATCTTCACTATTTCTCAGCTTCATACAAGTTGCTTTAGTTTCTGTTAAATAATGTCTGTGCTACTGGTGCCATAAAATTATCTGATCCATCGATGGGGCTGAACCACTTAATCCAATTCAGGGTCGCGGGAAGCTGGAGCCTATCCCAGCAATCATAAGGCGAGGGACAGGAAACACCTGGACAGGTTGCCAGTCTACAGCAGGGCCAACACAGAGAAACAAACAACCTTTCACAGTCCCACTCACAAGGATTATTTAGTGATCAATTAATCTAACATGCGTGTCTTTGGCTGGTGGGAGGAAGCCGGAGTAACGGAAGAGAACATGTAAACTCCACACAGAAACCACCAGCCACCTTCTTGCTGTGAGGCCACAGTGCAGCCTGTCATTGCTTTCCAAAAGAAGGAAAAAAAACCCCAAAAGATCACTTTTCAGCTCTAGAATCATCCCTCGTCCGGAACAACAGCCGCTGGGTTTTGACCTTCCCTGTTGTCTCCCCTACTTTTATGTTCTTATGATTGCAAATTAATAAAACATAACTATTCTCTCCCAAAGCCTTTGAAGCATTAAAATAATAGATGTATACACAAAAACATAATCCAAAATCTAATCTTAGGCCTTTCAGAAGCATAGTTCTGATCCCACATCAAACAGGTGTGCCACACTGGACCTGCATGCGGTGGTGGGTTAGGGGGTTAGAGACTGAATCGCCCAACCTTCTCCAGATGGAGATAGATTCTTACAGTGACGTTTTCACACACGAAATAAAATTAAATGTCTGTTAAAGATGACAAATGGTTATGGTTTAACACGTCCATTAATCACTTGCCAATATTTGCTCATTCGTGTGTGATTTGTTGGAGCATGTTTCCCTGGTTAGTTAGTTCTGATCACAGTAAACACACAGTTTATGAGGAATTTAGAAATGCAGAAAGTTTGGAAAGTATCTTTTTCAGGGGCTGCAGGTTCAAGTGACAGTTCTGTGATCGATATCATCATTTACACTGATCAATTAAACCATGCTGCAGACTGGGAAAATACAAAAACAGGCTACAATGAGAATAAGTAACGCAAATAGGAGTGTCAATTAATGTTGGCTTTTCCTGTAGGAAGAGTCTCCAGTATAGAACTGGAGAGGAAGCTCCAGCTGCAAGATTAGATATAGCAGCCAATGGCCTAATGTTTAACATGGTGCTGTCTGAGGTCTCAAAGGGGGTTTTTGTAGTTTATTTTGTTTAAGTTTTTAATAAGTTTTCTACTAAATCATACCTTTTTTTTTGCAGAAATACACCTGTGCAGTATTTTCACTTTAAAGGTGAGGAAATAAAGACAAGCACCAGGATGAAGAGTGTCTGCTCTCACCAAGGGATTGGATAGGCGCTAGCTTCTCTGCAACTCTTAACTGGAACAAGTGGTTAAAAACGGATGGATGGATGGATGCACTGTGCAGGTTCCTTGTCACCCAGACTAGACCTCTTGACACTTCTTTGTCAACCCATGAAAATGTTCTAGGTCAGTGTTTTTCAACCTTTTCTGAGCTGAGGTACATTATTTCCAATGAAAAGATCACAGGGCACATTACAAACAGAAATTAAGACAAAATGAAACTCCGTAAACTGTATTAACAATATGAAGTTGTTCTTGTCAAAATATATTTATTAAAATAATTTCCCATGGCATACATTACAATCTCTCAAGGCACACACTGTGCCGTGTTTTTCAACCCATGGTTGTTTCTTTTAGGGAGTCTGTAAAGCTGCTTTGTGGCCAAGTTTAACTCTGGATCTTTGTTACCCCAAAACTGGTTTACTTCTTGATACTGGAAACGTAACCAGTTCCAGAGTAGAAAAGAGTCTGGGCTAAAAGCACCTACAAACCAGTCCGTTCTCTGAGAAAATGGAAATTAAGAGTCAGAGTAGAATCAAAGACCCTCTGCAATGTTTGATTTTCACCCACCTTCCTCATTATGAGATGCATCATCAGAAGGGATTATGTATTTTTAAAGATTCGGGACTGATGTTATATATGTGGAAGAGTTGACAGTGTGGGGGAGGAGGAAGCTGCAGGGTAGCAGAAGAAAGGCCCAAGTGTCAAGATAGACAGTGAACAAGGTTGATGAGATCTCACTCTTTAAACTCCTGTCAAAGCTTCACTGCTGTTGCATCAGTAGTATTTATATCAAATCAAATCAACCTTTATTTATGTAGCACTTTTGGTACACATGCATTGCAAAGTGCTTTGCAGTGTTTTGCAGTGGCCTATTGGACAAGTTGGAAATTTGTCCAATAGGCCACTGCTCGTCTCTTGGTTGGAGCGCATACGAGAGAACACATTACATCTATTTTAGCATTGCTTCATTGGCTTCCTGTACATTTTAGAGTTCATTTTGAGGTTCTTTTATTTGTTTTTAAGTCCTGACATGGTCTGGCCCCTCTGTGGGTCTCTGAGCTGCTAACTCCATACTCTCCAGATCAGCAGATAGAACTGATGGACAACTATGGAATTCTTTGCTGCTACAGCGAAGAGAAGCCACATCACTGACAACTTTTAAAACCTGCCTAAAGACCCATTTTATGACCTAGCGTGTCATCCAGTATGAGACTCTGCTTCTTATGTTATTATAGATTTGTTTTAAATTTTTTAATGGTTTTACTTTTGATTGCTTTTTGTTGTTTTATCTTTTATTCCTTTAACTTCTATTATTCAGATCTCACTCTGCGTTTTTTAATGTTTTGCTTCTTTGTTCAGCACTTTGTTGCAGCTGGCGTTGTGTTGAAGTGCTTTATAAATAAAGTTGGGTGGCAACTCCTTGAGAAAGGGATACAGATGAAAGAGAAGGGGACGGAATCATGATAGAAAAATATCAAATGAATGGGGATTCAGTGTAAGTTGGGCCGCCAGTTCGCTGAGTTTTATGGACCAGTCAGACCAATAAATAAACTGTGTTGGCCCACCAGGAAAATGGTGGTCCAATGACCAGACAGTCCCTGCCCTTTATACTGTAGATGTTTCCATATTTAACACTCTTGACTGAAATAATAGGCTGATTGACAGGCTTGTAAGGGCTTGATGAGGCATTTTGATGTTTATCAGGTGTGTAGGAGTAGAAAAACATGGAGAGCAGAGAGTCCTGAGAAAGCTGGAATGAAAAACAATGACATGATCACAGCCTGTCTTCCACTTGTCTGTTCAGCTGGATAAAGGCTCAGACTTGAGTTTCACTGATAACAGGGTTCAGGTGTTCCACAGATTCTCCTTACCTCAGCCAAGGAGGTTATGTTTCTACCGGCGTTTATATGTTTGTTTGTATTTAAGATAACTCAAAAAGTTATGGGTGGATTTTCATGAGTTGTTGGAGATGTGAAAATGAAGGACCAATTTAATTTTGGTGGTGATCTGGATCACCGTTTGGATCCAGGAACTTTTTAAAGGCTTTGGACTCTCCAAATGCTTTTCTAGTTTTGTTTTATTATCATAATAATAATGGGCTTTTCATGTTGGTGGTGACATTTATGTTTATCTTGTTAATTTATTTCATGTTTGGTGGCAATTCTTGAAGCAAAAGCAGCTTTGTTTTTTTGTTTTTTTTTGTTTTTTTGTTTTAAATAAAAATGTCACTTTTTTGTGATTAATCTCTGTGGTGGTATGTCATAGTACTGCTGCTGAGATTGATCTGTACCTTGAACTCATTAGATTTTTCATTAGGAAGTTTCTCCTTTCATAAATTTTAGAATTCTGCTTTTAATTCAGGGAATAGCTTTTTATGCAAAGCTTATAGTAGAGCTGATTAGTGGTGAACAGTAAAAATGACTAATGTGTCTAAGAAATAAACCCCTAACGTCACAGAAAGCATTATTATAACTTACAATAGGTGTATAAAAAAAGAAGTTGGTTTAATGTATCAAGTTTTATTATAGTTTCTTTTTATATATAATTATATATATGAACATTTTGTCCTTTGTGACAAAGGCTTTAGAGGTTAGTTAATTAAACTGGTGCCTGTAGGACAAGAGTAAGAAACAGTTGTGCTCAAAGCACCCAAACGGCTGGCGGCAGCCTGGATGGAGTTACTCTGGACAATTCAGATATTATACAGGACATATCAACTTTTCAAAGTAATAAATAAGTAATGAAAAAATTACCCATTAAATTCACAATAATTTCCCACTGTTCTCTGGGTTAATTTGGTTTTCTATGTTTGGCACGTACCAGCTGTTAGGGTTGTTTGGCTTTAAACTGAGAGAAAATACAGTTAAACCTGCAGTCACAGTTTGCATTATAGTGACAGATTTTGTGCTTAAAAGTTTTTAAATGACTCCCCTCCTCTTGCTCTCCTAATAACTTTATTATGTCATATTTGCACATTAATTTAAATCTCTTTCACCCCCTGACAGCAAAAATGTCCTTCTTCAGTGATGTCAAATTTAAGTTTAATATGCTCATTGAATGTGACAAGTTTGGTTTAATGTCCGACCTTTAGCAGTGGCAGACCTTAGTAAACGAAGCTCTTAATGAATGGAGGTGGACAGAAAAAGCTGAGGTGGACCCAATGACATAAAAACTGAAAATCAGAGACAAAATGTCTGTTTGGAGTGATAAACCCTTCCTTCCTTCTTCTGAGGTCCTTAAAAAACTTGGAGAATATTCCTGAAGAATACTGAAGAATTTACAAGAATTCTTCTCCAGTAACCAGTAGTTAAGGGATCCTGACTTTCAAGGATTTAAAAAAACAAACTTTTTGTCTTCTAAACTGTATTTTCACTCTACATTTTGGTAAATTACACCTATTTCTCAATTTCTGTAAGAAATATCTCTACCTTTGCATAAGACATTTACCTATCTATCTATCTATCTATCTATCTATCTATCTATCTATCTATCTATCTATCTATCTATCTATCTATCTATCTATCTATCTATCTATCTATCTATCTATCTATCTATCTATCATCTACCTACCTACCGACCTATATTTATGAGGTATTTTAACTAAGGGCCGCCACTGGGTTGAAACTGGAAACTAATAACTGACGGTTAGTTTCAGTCTCAAGAGGATTTTGGTGTAAATGCATTGGGACATATATGTAAGAAGCGTAATAAAGGATATGAATCCAAACCCTTGCCTTTTGAACCATTTGTTATCATGCTACTCAAACACAAGGCATTGACTGGGCAAGTTAATGCCAGTGGGCTGGTCCAGTGTAAGTTGGGCCGCCGGTTGGCTGAGTCTCTGTTACCACAGTTCTGACTGGGGCTGTACTATTTTGTGATTTATTGTAACTCTGTGATATGAAAAAATACAGGAATCTTTGAATAAATGGCTTAAGTTATGCTGCACTTCTGCCATCTCGTTGACAATGAACCTGCACTGGTGTTACCACTTTTTGTGGATGTTAAAAGTATATTTTTTGTCTGCATTTGCGAGTTTTTCTTATTATTATGTTTTACTGCTTACTTTTATCGTGCCATGTCCTGAGTAAAGGCTTCGTTCTGTCATTTTTCATTTACGACTGCACACAGCAGTTGTAAACTCCTCATCTGTTTCTGCAGGTTGTAGATGGACAGATGAACATGTTGAGTTCATTTGGCTCCTACATTGCTGGACCTGCGATGTGTCTATTCCACACACGTACATTGCAATGTGCAAACGATTTATTGAGCAGCTCTAGATCTGAGGAAACAGTTTGGTCCTAAAATAAAAGTAGTAAGACGGCTCTTAACCCAGATCTTCGCTGCAATTTCCCGTGCTCTCTGAAAGGTGGATGGAGAAGCTAGTTGGATCGTCACTCTTAAGACAAGTCGCAGTCAAACACTCAGTGCAACGTCTGTACTACAGAAGCAGTCCTTTGCAGGTTCTGTGCTTATGTAAGGGAAGGACAGGAAGAAGGATTGGTAGCTTCTAGTAGGCCAAGCTGGTCCTGGATGCAGAAATTGAGATTATCCTTCAGATCATGAGGAGAGCAAGAAGTATGTGACTCTTCTCTGGAGAGTCTGGAATGACAGCAAGCAGTGACTCCACACACGTGGCGTCTTGGAGAAAGAAAAAGTGCGTAAATTCAGTCACAACCAGGAGACTAGATTTGATTGGGTATGGAAGTCTGAAGCATTTCCTGTCCTCCTGTGGTTTGGTTTGCTTTCTAACGGAGCCAAACTGGACGATGTCGTGCAGTTACAACAATTGTTCACTAGGCGGCGAAATTCTCCAAAAACAACCCCTGACCAAGTCGAAAGAAGGCAAGGTGGCTCATAGACTGGCCAGGATTTAAAAAGGCTTTTCACCACAATAAACAACAGTGCAACAACAGTTTTCTACAGTCTGGTTTCTGTTTTTACTTTGGTGTTCAAACCTAAAACCTTTTTCAGCAGAATCTGCCCCGTATGAGCAGCAGGAGGCGGCCAGATAACCGCCATGTCGATCAAGTCACTTCCTCTCTGGTTCCCTGGACGGTCCGTTTGCTTTCACGCTGTAAGTGAACTGCAGCAGAGTTCATTGGTAAGCAAACCGAGAACTCAGTTTTATATGTGGACCAGAGTGTGAATGAGCATTCATACTGCTCCAGACAGACCATACGATCTGTGGAAGTGGACCTGGGTTCATCTAAAGTGGGCCAGTGTGGATCTTGAGCTTCCTTTGAGAAATTAGGGTTTGGCTAACTGGTGAGAGAGCGACTCCCGCTAAGCTGACTTTCAGCATCATTGACTAGTTTGACACAGCCAGTCTGTGGTAGTTAGTCAGTGTAGTGGTCACAGATATGCTGTAACTACATCCTCCACATCAAGTATGTGGCTTTAAGAAGTTAAAAGAGATGTAAAAATGGGTAAAAATATTTTGAGCTGGTCATTGTTGAGCTCAGCTCTGTCCTCCCAGTAGGCTTTGGGACAGTGTTAAACAAAAAGCAGCAGTTAGAGGAGTAGAGGCTGAAATCCATTGTGGGATAAGGGACTGAAGGATACACAGTCTGCATAATGTTATTCAACAGAAGTGGATTTTCTTTGTCAGACATGAACCAAATCCTTTTTAAACAAACCCCTGGTGACATCTCGAAACACAAAATCCTGGGGGAAAGAAGCTTTAAGAGAAAAAGGGAGAGCACATCTGCTGGGGAAAGAAGTCTGCTTATCTCTGAAGTTTTATATTTCTGTGCTGTCCATTTGCATATTTTTTTATACTTCCTCAACTTTACACTCACCTAAATTATAAATGCTAAAAATGTTATTTCACCAACCCGTGTCACAGGTTGGCGCACATTTGTTGCTGCTTTTTCTAACATTTCATAGTCTTATACTGTGGTGATGCATAATTCATCCATTCATTCTCTTTTCTGCTTAGTTCAGTTCAGATAGCAGGAGCCTGTCAGGCGAGAGGCAGGGTAAATTCTGGACAGGTACATCTGGTACATACCGGTACATCCTGGACAGGTCGCCAGTCCAGTGCAGGGTCAACACAGAGTAATAAATAACCACGCACGCCTAGCGATAATTCACTTTCTTTTTTCGAGTCCTGTTATTTATACATGTTAAAGGAAATCTATTAAAGTACATCATGTTTTTTTTTTCAGGTATAATGTGGATACCAGGAGCTCCAACCTTTCCAAACATGTAAGTACTTTTAAAAAAAACCTCTTTACACATGTGCTGGTATGAAGAGAGCATCTTTCTCCTCAAGATTCTTTTTTCTACTCTGTTTGTTTCTACTCTGCTTGGAGGACTGGCTCCAAGAACCTTCCCTGCACGTCAGGCTTAACTTATTACTTCTTTTTGTCAGTTAATCTTGAATATTGTGGATTTGCATTTCAAGCGAAGATTTTATCTTACTTGATGATTGATTTGATTTATGTCATGTAAAATTAAAATATATATTGACTTAAATATTGCTGTTGTTGTTGGCTAGCAGTAGGGCGCCACAGTAAAGACCTGTAAGGTGGCTTTTCGACTGAGCTGGTTCCAGAGCTGGTTCGGAGCCAAAGCCAGACTTCGCACCGGTTCTGTGGTTTTCGACTGCCTAGGCACTGGCGGTTCTCAAAACCGGTTCTATCCTGGCACCAACTCTTTGCTGGGCCAAAGTTAAGAACCACTTCACATTGTGTGCGTCAGGAACTGGGGGCAGGGTTGCCTGGCCAAAATAAGAGCGTGGAAACATGGACCAACATCTATATACAAGCGAAGAAATGGATGCTAAAAGTAAGTAGAATTGGTCCGAGGAGGAGATCCAGTGTTTTCTTGCTCTTTGGTCATCCACGGAAGTACAGCAAAAACTGGATGGTGCAAATCGGACAAAGCCTGTGTTTAAGATGTTGCAAAGGGAGATGTCTGCTGCAGGCTACGAGCGGAGCATCGACCAACTGGTTAACAACTGCGTCTGATTGTTAAACGCGGACATACAACCGTTCAGAGATTTGTAGCCCATCTGTGATACCCGACACAAAATAGGAAGACCAAGAACCAAGGGGGGGGTTGGCGTATGCAAAATGTTTTTGGTCGAAACAGACTCATTCAGTCAAAACCAAAAACCGGTTCTTCGATCGTGCCGGAGCTGAACCACCTAAGCGCTGGCTCTAGCACCAGCACCGGCTTTTCATGGTCGAAAAGCCCTAAAAGTGAGCTTAAATATCAGAAAACTGTAAGCAAACATGAAAATGCAACTAAATATCAGGAAAAGTGTGAACTGAAGCAGATTCTATTGATGTTTTTGCAGAGGCGTGATTTTCACTGTTTTTATTTTACTAATTAAAATAATTACAGAAAGGAATGAAGCATTGTCAAGATGTTTGGTGAGAAGAAGATGAAAATGTTCTGGGTGTCATTAAAAAGACAATAACTCCAAATAAAAAAAACAGAAACAATGTGTTGCAGTCTTTTTATGTAATTATTTTTTACTGTATTTTTTTACTGTAAGAAACATGTCAATTCAGATTGATTTTTATTGTTTTTCCAGCCTTTTCTCTAACTTCTGTCTCCGTTTCCTAACTGCTTCCTGCCTGATGAGCAGAAGGTAAGCCGATAACACTTCAATTATTTCTCCCTGCACTGAAAAATCTTTCTAAAATGTTTCTTTGGGCTGTCAAACAGGCAATATCTCAGTTTTTATTATTTTGGCTGTTATTTGAATGGACCAGACAAAAAATCTTGTTTTTTCTCGTTCCTGTGGCTTTGAGAGCAAGAACTAAGTTCTCTCATCCCGTGATAGATGTAACATTCATCCTGGGGCATCCAGGAAGGTCCACTGGTCCTTCTGCAGCCCGATGACCAGACAACACGTCTGATGCACGTTGCAGTTGTGTTCCTTTCTGCTCTGCGGGTTGGGAAAATGAGTACGCAGCCAGTTTTTGAGGGGTATCCAGTGTCACCTGCTAGGTTGGTGAACGGGTTAGGTACTAGTTTGAACAATAATAGCAATTTTTACCTGAATTATCGTTACCTAGAAACGAGCCATCCTGCACAGCTGCAGCCTTAAGTCTCACACTGCAGGGTCCCAGACTGAATGACTCATGGACAGACCCAGACCAACAAGCCACTGGACTGGCGAGCAACATGTTTGCATCCCATATGATCTGGATCATAGAAAATTAAAATACTTTTCATTAAGACAGCAAGCTGTTGGCTGTGATGTCACCAATGGATGAGCCAGTAAGGTTGCAATAAAACCCAGTGTTGTCAGCACTTGCAAAGCAACGGGCACGGGATGGTTACGGCTGGTGTGTCTCTCTAACGACCGGCCCAAGTCATTATTGAAGCCAATAAGTCTGGCTGGACCTCTGCTCACCGTGCACCACATACTGCAGCAAAGCCAGATAAGCCATTGTACGTTTTTTTCCCCCTTATTTTTCCATTTACATTTAATCATCACTTATTCATCTTAACAGCTACAGGTGGGGGAACCCTGGAAAATTAAATATTAGACTTGAAAAATGTCATAATCTTCATAAACGAGGAGGCTAAAGTGACTTTTGGTTCATCCAGTTCACCGCTGTGATGAGGTGCCGACATGCTCAAAATCAGATTATCTGAATGAGAAAATGCCAAATTCAGATTTTCTATTTTTTTAATAGAACATAATTAAAACTACTACAGCATACAATCAAACAATTTAGTGCTCATCTTGTTTGTGGAATTATCTCTTTAAAAGAAGACACTTTTTTCCGTCAATCATCTGTTTCCTTACCGGCTGTTTATACCAGCTCTCTAGTTCCTCTGCATGCATGTTACAGCATTTTACTTTAACAATACCAATACAAGAATCTTCTACATGTGTTTGTATATATATCCTGCAAGCTCACATCCAAACTGCACATCTCATTAATTTATTTACATTTGACATTAATAAAATCTAAAGCTCGAGCATCCTGTTCGTACTTCTCACCTGCACCCTTTTCCAAGCTTTCTGTATGTCTGTGGTACACTTATAATTCCTGCCTGATTTTCCTGTTTCCTGTGAAAATAACTCTTCAGGTGAAATAAACCGAAGTCTAAGACAACTTTGTTTATGTCTGCAGGGTAATGCAGTTTGACAGTCCTCAGTTCATACAATAGATACAACCTTTAAAACCAATCAATAAAGCTCCAGTGTGTGAGAATTACAGCCACTAGTGGTTCAATAACTGCAAACAATCGAGTGGCGCTCTCTGGCACCTTGATGAGTGTGATGAGGAACAGATCTATACATAATTCGGTTTTGTTACTGATACCGATAAATGACAAACATGTCCTCCATTTATTTGGTACAACATCACATTGACTGAACTTACCTTTGCAGAGGAAAGCTGCAACCTTTATGACAGTTCTGCAGTCCCCCTCTCTCATGAACTGTCTCCATCCGTAAACTCTACTTACGACCCATGAAGCCCTGTTCCAACACCTGGCTCACATTAATCCGATCCAGCAGGCAATTGAATTTTGCACAGTGACTAATCAATTTTAGTCAGGTATGTAGGAACAGGGCTACATGGAAAACCTGCAGGACATCAAGGATCAAGGAACAACTTTGTACACACACACACACACACACACACACACACACACACACACACATATATATATAGATATATGTCTATATATGTATATATAGACATATGTGTATATATGTATATATATATATGTATATATATATATATATATATATATATATATATATATATATATATATATATATATATATATATATATATATATATTTATACACACACACACACACATATATATATAGATATATGTCTATATATGTATATATAGACATATGTGTATATAATATATATATATATATATATATATATATATATATATATATATATATATATATGTATATATATATATATATATATATATATATATATATATATATATATATATGTATATATATATATATATATATATATATATATATATATATATATATATATATATATATATATATATATATATATATATATATATATATATGTATGTATATATATATATATATGTGTGTGTGTGTGTGTGTGTGTGTGTGTGTGTGTGTATAATTTATTTTAATTGGCTAATTTCTGCCAAAGTTGAAAACGGCAAATTGAAAGATTAAGGTTAACAATTAGGGGAGTTCAAATATATAAAGCTGAAAGTCCTGATGTAGTTTGTAGAAGCAAATTACCTTATTGGTCAGTCCATCTTAGTGAGTAAGTACTCTCCTCGCTCTTCTAGTTATTTGCTTCTTGGCCAGACACTGAGTCAGTGGAGAACATCCACTATACCTGTTTAAAACTAGCAGAGCAAAAGGACTGCATGAATTCAGGCCTGATGTCTCTTGTCACGTAAGGCTCTGAGAGGATCATTTCTGATGAGATTGTTTCTTTAACAGCCTGCAGACTGGATCTTGTACAGTTTCCTTACAAGACAGGAAAGGTGCAGATGATTCCAACATTTGGACTGAGTGTACAAGCATCCTAAAACTCCCATGTTCCAAGCTAGACTTTCATTGGCTGCTTCAGCTTTTAACAAGATGCAGATTCAAGTGACTTGCTTCTGATTTGAATCCTTTAATGTTCACAATGAGAAAAATGCCATTTGTTTTGGACAAAAATAGCTAGGTTAAATGTTTTGAAGCATACTGAGATTCATGTGCAGTGAAAAAAAAAAAAATAAAATAATGCTTCATATTTTACTCTCAGGATGGTTGCGGTTCTCACATTTCTGCACAGAAATGAGTAGAATTTTTGTATTTTGCTTAAATGTTTTGTATTGGAAAGGAAGCGCATCAAATGATGAAGCAAATGACAAAACTTTAAGATGATGATCTCTTTACAGGACTTTCTGGGTCAGATGTTCTGCACTTTGGGAGAGATTATCGGTTCTCCTGGTGGAAGACTGGAAAGGACACTATCGTAAGTACAACATGCAGTCAATAAATATCCACCTGATCGTGTGATGTTCCAAATCATTAGTAACATTTAGGAAGTTACAACGTGTATTAATAAAAACACAACAGCCAACTGACTGTTCACTCTGTGTGTGTGTATTTGTAGGGCTTTAAGTTGACACGCCCAAAACCCCACCAAATGCAGGTTAAAATGTGGTTTAGTGGGAATAAATAAAATTCTAAGCCTCAGTCAGTGTGAGAAATATCAACTCTCATCAGGGAGAGACAGATCTTCAGCTCAGCATGCAGATGGACACACCTTGCAGCCAATCAGATGCCAGGATCTGGGGCGATGCAAGTGTAGTGGTATAGACAAGGTTAACAGTCAGTGAGAGTGGTAGGGCAGAGGACGGACACACAAATCCATACATATAAATTTATAATTATGTGTAGATTGTATATACATTTATATAGATGGATGGATGGATGGATGGATGGATGGATGTCTGAACATTATCTTCAGCTGCTGTGTGAACTTTTTTAAAGAGTCTTATCGAAACAGTTTAACGTCTATTTCTGTAAATGGAGGAACTATTATGACGCTTAGCAAATAAAAATTTAGCATTAAAATCCTGATGGAGGATTTCTCTGACTTCTTCATGGTATGGCGTACATTAGTTCATGTGGTCTATTTTTTCTTTTTCTACTTTTTCACAATGTCTACAATGTTTTTAGATCAATGTCAGACAGAATTTACTCTCATGCACTACCAACAACTGACTGTCACCCTAAACAATTGTTTACTTTTTTTATTTTAAGTGAAGCTCCAGCCTTCATCAGCAAGCTGAACCAGTCTGAAGTGAAACGTTGACACTGACATTCCAGATAACTGTGAGAATTTGGAAAAGAATCAGATCTATTTCTTGGAAAATTCTCAGCTTCACCTTCCTGTCTTTGATCGGTCCATCATGTTAATCTCATCTGCTGATAAAAGATTGTTTCCTCCACAACCTCTGAGCGAGCAAAGCACTTAGCGATGTGTGTGCCTGCGGCTCATAGTGTGAAGCAGAATTAAGCCATTTTTCCACTGAGCCACTGGTTTATGTGTTTAAAACAGCCTGTTGGGCATCCACATGTTACAGGCTAACAGCAACACGTCTGTCCAAAAGGAGACATTTATTATCTTGTTTGGAGATGATGGCACCTGAGTGGGTTTAAAAATCTTTTCATTGACGAGTTCAACATCTACCAAACATAAACAATCCCACCAGGGTAAAAAACACCCCACTTAACCAGCCACCGTAAGATCATTCCCACACACTCCCGTGTTTGTCAAAGCAAATCAAGGTGCTCATCCTGCACTCTCATTAATCTTTGTTGAGGCTTGCAGAGCATATCTTAATTCAGACAGCTTGTCAATGAGCGGGAGATGCTCGGATGCCCCTGAATGCTGTTGACTTCCAGCAGCATTCCTTCAGTGTGTGCAGAAATGTTAGTTGTGTTCAGACTAGCAAAGCTGTGTTGGTGGTGTGAGTTGTGCTGTGAAGAAGTAAAGAGGTAACTGACGGCTGTGACATGGATGAGTTACAATCAACACCGAGATGTGTCACCACAATTTCTAAAAAGTTGGGACGTGGTCTAAAATGTAAATAAAGAGTACATTGATAGGCAAATCAACGGAATACACCGCAAAGACAAGATATTTACCATCAAAATGGATAAATGTCATTGTTTTTGCAAACATTTACTCAGTTTGAGTTTGATGCCTGGACAGGGCCAACACCTGTTTGGATCATTCCACAGGTAAACAGGTGAAGTGGAAACAGGCAAGTGTCATCATTGGGTATAGAAGGAGCATCCTCAAAATCCTCAGCTGTTCTCTGGCAAGGATGGAACGAGGTTCACAAGTTTGTGAACAACTTCGTGAACAAATAGTCCATCCATCTTCAGCCGCTTACCCGGGGTCGGGTTGCGGGGGCAGCAGCCTAAGCAAGGAAGCCCAGACTTCCCTTTCCCCAGCCACATTTGCCAACTCTGTGGGGGGGATCCCAAGGTGTTACCAGGCCAGCCGAGAGATATAATCCCTCCAGCGTGTCCTGGGTCTCCTCCCAGAGGGACGTGCCTGGAACACCTCACCTGAGTCCACTACTTTTTTTTCTCTGGAAATTCGGACACCCCTAGAAAATGGGATAAACAGTGTGTCGGAAATGATGCGGACATTCGGACACCCCTAGAAAATGGCGTGAGCACCGTGTCGGGAATGGTGCAGACATTTGGACACCCCTAGAAAATGGCGTGAGCACCGTGTCGGGAATGGTGCGGACATTTGGACACCCCTAGAAAATGGCGCGAGCACCTTGTCGGGAATGGTGCGGACATTTGGACACCTCTAGAAAATGGCGTGAGCACCGTGTCGGGAATGGTGCGGACATTTGGACACCCCTAGAAAATGGCGTGAGCACCTTGTCGGGAATGGTGCGGACATTCGGACACCTCTAGAAAATGGTGTGAGCTCGAAGTCTGGAACGGTGCGGACATTTGGACACCCCTTGTAAATGGCGTGAGCATGGAGTTGGGAATGGTGCGGACATTTGGACACCCCTAGTAAATGGCGTGAGCACCTTGTCGGGAATGGTGCGGACATTCGGACACCCCTAGTAAATGGCGTGAGCACCTTGTCGGGAATGGTGCGGACATTCGGACACCTCTAGAAAATGGTGTGAGCTCGAAGTCTGGAATGGTGTGGACATTTGGACACCCCTAGTAAATGGCGTGAGCACCGTGTCGGTAATGGTGCAGACATCTGGACAACTCTAGAAAATGGCGTGAGCATGGAGTTGGGAATGTTGCGGACATTCAGACACCCCTAGACAATGGCGTGAGCACCTTGTCGGGAATGGTGCGGACATTTGGACACCTCTAGAAAATGGCGTGAGCATGGAGTTGGGAATGGTGCGGACATTTGGACACACCTAGAAAATGGCGTGAGCACCTTGTCGGGAATGGTGCGGACATTCGGACACCCCTAGTAAATGGCGTGAGCACCTTGTCGGGAATGGTGCGGACATTCGGACACCTCTAGAAAATGGTGTGAGCTCGAAGTCTGGAATGGTGTGGACATTTGGACACCCCTAGTAAATGGCGTGAGCACCGTGTCGGTAATGGTGCAGACATCTGGACAACTCTAGAAAATGGCGTGAGCATGGAGTTGGGAATGTTGCGGACATTCAGACACCCCTAGACAATGGCGTGAGCACCTTGTCGGGAATGGTGCGGACATTTGGACACCTCTAGAAAATGGCGTGAGCATGGAGTTGGGAATGGTGCGGACATTTGGACACACCTAGAAAATGGCGTGAGCACCGTGTCGGGAATGGTGCGGACATTCGGACACCCCTAGAAAATGGCGCGAGCACCTTGTCGGGAATGGTGCGGACATTTGGACACCTCTAGAAAATGGCGTGAGCATGGAGTTGGGAATGGTGCGGACATTTGGACACACCTAGAAAATGGCGTGAGCACCTTGTCGGGAATGGTGCGGACATTTGGACACCTCTAGAAAATGGCGTGAGCATGGAGTTGGGAATGGTGCGGACATTTGGACACCCCTAGAAAATGGCGTGAGCACCTTGTTGGGAATGGTGCGGACATTTGGACACCTCTAGAAAATGGCGTGAGCACCTTGTCGGGAATGGTGCGGACATTTGGACACCTCTAGAAAATGGCGTGAGCATGGATTTGGGAATGGTGCTGACATTTGGACACCCCTAGAAAATGGCGTGAGCATGGATTTGGGAATGGTGCTGACATTTGGACACCCCTAGAAAATGGCGTGAGCACCTTGTCGGGAATGGTGCGGACATTTGGACACCCCTAGAAAATGGCGTGAGCACCTTGTTGGGAATGGTGCGGACATTTGGACACCTCTAGAAAATGGCGTGAGCATGGATTTGGGAATGGTGCTGACATTTGGACACCCCTAGAAAATGGCGTGAGCATGGATTTGGGAATGGTGCTGACATTTGGACACCCCTAGAAAATGGCGTGAGCACCTTGTCGGGAATGGTGCGGACATTTGGACACCCCTAGAAAATGGCGTGAGCACCTTGTCGGGAATGGTGCGGACATTTGGACACAGCCTGACTTTCCCTTGAGAGTACTCACAGTAGAGGTGGGATGCAAGATGGAGACTGGATTAACTCTGGATGGGGAAAGTAACACTGAGAAAGTTAAGGTCCATGGCTAAAGTTAGAAGACACTTAGCCCTGCAGATTGCTGAGACCTTGGTCTTCAGAAGAACCCCTGACTCAACGTGGACAACTTCATCCGGCTTTTGCCAAAGTTATTCACGCTGGTTACTAAAGTTGGATGTGTTTAGGGTCAGGATGTTGCTAAGAAGCTTCCAGAAGCTTCTGTACACACTACTTTATCATTGTACAATGAAATATATCTACAGTTCATGAGGACGTGGACTCACTAGCCACTTTATTACATCCACTAACAGTATCCAGGTAGGCCGATTCTCAGGTTCCTGTTTAGTGTGGTCTTCTGCTGCTGTAGACCATCTGCTTCAAGGTTGGACTTGTGTGTTCAGAGAAGATGTTCTGCATATCTTGGTTGGAACCAGTGCTTATCTGATTTCCTGTTGTCCTTTCATCATCCCTGACCAGTCTGTCCATTCTCCTTTGACCTCTGACATCAACCAGACGTTCTGGTCCAGACAACTGCTGCTTACTGGATATTTTCTCTTCTTTAGACCTTCTTTAAACCCTAGAGATGGTTGTGTGTGAAAATCCCAGTAAAGAAACTCCCAGTCAGACCAACAACTGTGTTCAAAGCCACATTGAGACAAAAACAATGTCATCTTTCTGTTTATCAGCCATTTTCCTCCCTCCTCCTTGTGGAGCTTCTCTGCTGCTTCACACATTATACAGACCCAGCTTGGTCTGAATATGAGGAGAACTGAAGGGAGCATGTCTGTATGCTTCACATTTTATACTGCAGTGTGTCTAACGTTGTCTTAGAGGGGTAGGGTGGGGGTAGCCAGGATGTCTGAACCATGACTGATTTGCTCCCTGTCCTCCTCAGCTCCTATCTTTTGCCTAAATCCAGTTTCTGACATTTTAATCCGAGGAAAATCAAACGCTCCAGTCAGCGCTGTACAGTCATCTGAGGGTTGACAAAAGAAAGAGTAATGAGTGGAGCAGATATCAGCTGGCCCACTTTATAAACTTGCATGCTTAATGAGTGTGATGCCTCTCAGATGTAGATCTCTTTATATTGGCACTTCATCCCATTAAATATTAAAAAGCCATATGTGTAGATGGATGCTTGATGTCTCTCCCATCCACTCACACAGAAAACAGGCTTGGCTTCAGCTCTTTGATCACTCGCTATTACTTCTGCCTGTTAGCAGACATTTTGCATTGATTTGTCACTTCCCCTCGCTGCATCATTGTTTTTGGCCCACCCAGCAGTTAAACATCAGCTCTGCTCATCTGACGGGAACCTGATGAGCCTGAAAGCTTCAGATTCAGATCTAACAGTAACATCAAAGCCTGCAGATTGCCTTTGATTTGTTGGATGAGTTTCGGCAGAGGAGGAAGTTTGTGTTTTATCTAGTCGTCACCAGCGTGTCCTTGCGCCTGTCTGAGCTGTATTTATTTTCAGGTGTGCGGAGAGCAGGTTGCCATGGAAAGGAAAGTTGTGTTTGTGTGAAGAAGACTGCGGGTTTCTGCGGCTCGGCTCTCAGCTAAAGCTACTCTTTGAGACAAAGTGACATCTCGGGGCAGAGATGAGCTTTAGAGAGACTTTAGTGGAGAATATGTGGAAAACAGTTTTCAGAGGGCAGTGAACCATACCGGGTCTGGTGAAAGTCCATGTCTCTGATCTCTTAAGTGAAGTCAGGATCTCTTCAGTCTTCTGTTGGAAGATGACAGAAAATAATCTTCAAATGAAGCTTTTGGAGTCTGGGACGAACTCACCTTCAAACGTTCTGCGGCGGAAATGACAGCGATAAACAGCTGGAAGACTTTTAGGATTATTTACTAAAAACATTTTAAAACGATAAATAAAACATATTCTTTTAATGACACCAAGGAAAATGATTACCGTCAACTGGATGAAACCTGATTCACCAAGCACTGACCACTGGATACGGAAAATTAGGCATGTTTACAAAATGCAACAATCAACTGCTCAATTACAACTAAAAACTCAGAGTTTTGAAAAACGATGGGAA
This sequence comes from Telmatherina bonti, assembly GCF_933228915.1. Taxonomy (NCBI): domain Eukaryota; kingdom Metazoa; phylum Chordata; class Actinopteri; order Atheriniformes; family Telmatherinidae; genus Telmatherina; species Telmatherina bonti. The sequence continues at coordinate 10,804,897 of NC_136624.1, forward strand.
CCATTGAAATTTTCTTTAACTAGGGTGCTTTGTTTCCCTTTTCTTTTGTTGTCTACCTCAGCCTTGTATGGTGAAAAATGTAAATTTGTAATTTTGTATCTTTGTACTGGAATCAAGCCCAATCTCAGGATGGAATTGCTTGTATGTAAATTACATTGTTTTTGTTTGGCAATAAAAATTCTAAAAAAAACCCAAAAAAAACACGGCACATTTCAGACATTTTTAATAAAAAGATGCAGAGTTTGATATTCTGGTGGAGTTTAAGGGTGGCGATGGTTACCAGTTTTCTGCAATTAACGACTTTGTGAATGTTATTAATGTTAAAGCAATCGCAACTAATGAAGGTACCTGTTCATTCTTCTTTCAAATGTATTTTTCTTAAATGTTCGTATACGAATGTTACGCCCAGTCAAGGGGTTCCTGAACGCAACAGGAAAATACCATCTTTCAATTGAGTCAGACTGGCTCTCAGGAAGGTTCAAATGAAAAGATTTATTTTACAACATGAAAATAAAGATTTAACAGAAAATGTCTGATCTGGAAAACAAGTCAGAGTTAACAATGTCTAAGATTAATCTCAACGTGAGCAAACGCCAAAAAATAACAAACAAAACAGGTCTTATGCTCTGATTTCAACTTACCTAAGCAAAACAAATGCAACAACAAAAGACAGATGCTTACCTCCTTATGTAACCAAAACAGGAGAAAAGTCAAACTAAAATAGGCAGCTCACAGTTATTGACAATTGTTGCAACGTTTCACAAACTTTTGCACTCTGCAAGCCTGACAAAAGGATAGTACACACACTCCGCCCCTCTGAGCCCTCCAACCAGGCCCGCGCTTCTCCCTCTTATTAAAAAGTGGACAGCCAGTCCCGTCCCGACCCGTTTCCTCAGGCGGTCCAATGCCGGTGCCGGGCAGCGCATCCAGAGAAAAGAAAAAAGAAAACAAAACATACACAACCAACAAACCGACCACAGTTGTAACAACAAACCATCTAAATGTGTTGTCATCACAAGAACCTTCTGCTTTAAAAAAGGCAGCTTTCTGGTAACCTGCTTGTATCATGATTTGTTTATTTTAATCTGTAAATAGAAAAATTTGATACAATTTGATTTAGAAATGTTTGAATATAAACACACGCACGCACACACACACGCACACACACATATATAAACATATATGTATATATATATATATATATATATATATATATCTATATATATATATATATATATATATATATATATATATATATATATATATATATATAATTTTTAAAATAAAAATAAGAACTTAATAGTATGAAATACTGTCAAATTAAAGAATTATGTGTTTATTAAATCTATATAGAAAAATAAACATTAATAGACTTATTGCTTAGAATGACTATTTTCTGTGTTCAGCTGTCTTTATATTTCCATATTCATTCTATTATTTATAGATTAATTTATTTGTTTTGACACTTCCTAAATAAATTTTGTTTAGATTTATATTTAGGTCCTCCTGTCAGCTTATTTCATGCCTGTATCATTAAATTCCTGTTAAACAAGATCAAGTCGTATTCTCAAAGTAAATTAAATCTCAACACACACACACACACACACACACACACCAGCTTCAGGCGCTTCATAGAGGTGGATGAGCTGGAGGGTCAGAGAAGGAGGAAGTATTTTCTACCTCCATCACTACTCCTCCCCTTGAACCTCATAGTCAAACATATATTTGCTGAATTATGTGATGAAATGATGGAGCTGTCCAGTTTTCTGCTGCTCAGACTGAATGAATCTGTTATTGACCTTTTCATAGAAAATGCACTGAAATTATTTGATTCAGAAACGTTTAAAAAATGACTCACTGACAGATTGCTAAAACACTGCAGAGTACTGCAACCATCTCCAGGATGTTTGCTACCAATAAGCGTGTTTTTATTTTCATTTTGGCCTTCTTATCTTCCTGCTTTATGTCATTTATGTGCCGATCAGCAGCTTCGATGAGCCACATCATGAGAGCCACTTTACCTTGAGAAGATTCAGATGAAAACCTTCCTCAGCATCTCGTTGACCTTTGGTTTTTAGCGTCTTAATAAAATCCATGGAAATAAGAGAATATGTAAATTATAAAACTTCATCTCTGTGTTGAATGAAGGAAGAGTGAAATTTTCTTAAGATGACTTTAATGTTCAGAAATTTCAGCTGCTAAATAGTGAAACATGCTGCATCCTTAAGCCATCAAGCCACCAGACTGTGAGCCATTTAGGACTCATTTTAATTTTACCAGCTGTCTTTTCATGTAAATAATTTAAGGCTGGAAGATCAGAGGGTAAAAACAAAATGTGGAGGTGAGAGGAAGACAGACTGAAACACCATAAAACCAGCTTTCTCCCCAGGCAAATGTTCAATCAGTCAATCAAACTTTATTTATGTAGCAGTATTCGTACAGGTGATGCATCACAAAGTGCTTTAAACAAACCAATGCTTACACACAAGTATTTATACACACACACGCACACATATTCTCACACTCACACAAACCAAGAACAGTGTAACAGATGCATCTGCCTCCACAAATGGTGGTAAAAATGTCAGCTTTAGGTTTAAATTGTGTTTAGGTCGGAACTGTGGGAACGTCGAATCACCAGGTTGGGAAAACACCAGAGTTTGGTAGAATTATCACACAAATTATACAAAAAAAAACCAAAAAAAAAAAAACCAAAAACCCATAAAATCAGAGTGTAGACATAAAAGTTTAGAATAAAATATTGAATAAAATAAAATAAAATATTTTCTTTTAAATAAAATGAAAATGAAAATGATGATATTGATATTTATTATGGACAACATGAACCCATCACCCTGATTTTAGCTTCTTTGCACTGCCTGCTGTAAGTTTTAGAATTACTTTAAAGATCTTTTTGTTTTATTGCTTTTGCATGATTTGAGGTCTCAGGGCCAGTCCCAGCTTGATGTGCCCAGACGGGACTTAAGACTTGAGGGGTCAGGATATTCCCTAGTCGGTCTTAGACTCCAGAAGGCCCTGCCCCTCCACATCCGAGTTGCCCCCACAGTGGAGTGTTTTAAGTCTCCTATAAAGGCCTCATTTTACTCTTTGGCTTGTAACACTGTGTGAGTTGTGTGGTCCTCTGTGTCTTTTATTTGTTTTATTTATTCTTTTTAGTTATTTTATTCGGTATTTATTTATTTTAAATTGTTTTATTTGGTCTTATTTAATGACCGCAATGTATGATCTTTTTGAATTTTTGTTTTGTGATATTTGACTGTGCAGCACTTTGGAGACATTCTGATTTTAAAATGTGCTTTATAGATATAGTGGATTGGATTGGATATTCACCAGGATGTTTCCTTGTTTATAAAATATAATAAATTCAGGGTTGTAGAGACAACAGCCGGATTTCTGTCAATTCCTGCAAAATCTCCAGACTCTTGCTTGATTCTTTATCTCTGTCTTCTTACAGACATTACTCTAGAAAGCTCAACCAGTTAGCAGAGAATTTATCTCTATGCCCACAGAAGACTCTTGTTAATTGTGCTAAAAAAGTCAGAAATACCAGTTGATGTTCTTCCAGCATCACAGCGACCAAACCAGTATGAGAAATATTCTGCTTAACACATTTTCACAGAAAGAAGCTCTGAAGGAAATCTTTAAGTACAGATCTGGGCAGTTTGTCCAGATCTGCTGCAACAAGCTGCAGCTGCTGCGCTATGAACTTAAAATGTTTGAAAATGGAAAAAGTTAGACAAGCTCGAGGGTTGTGATTGTTCTGGCAGCATCGCATCATGGCCGTTTAGGCTTCTGTAGCTGTTTATACAACCTAAATCAATATGTTCACTGCAATTTCACATACTGCAAGACCACTTCTGGTTTCTTTTTTTTTCCCAATAACGTCATCTGATGCAGAGGAAACATATAATCAATGACATATTAAACCCTGATGACTCTTGATAGGCGACTTTTTTTTCACTGGTTGAACCTGAAACTGGAAACCAGATAACATGGTCTGTAACTGTCCAGCATCTTCTCCACCTTGTTGTTTATGTAATAACTTTGTAATGACAGCTGTTGTCATGATTTTCAACAAGATAAAAAAGGAAACTCTGTTAGTAAATGAATCATAACTTTTCTTTTATTTCCTTGATCTGCCAGGTAATACAAATGGAAATTAGCCACCGGCTAACTCTGGTATAGTTACATCATTAATTTCCACTAATATGCACTGTCTCTTTTCAGTAAATAAATTAAAAACCAACAAACAAACAGTGAAAACTTTGAAGGAGCGGAAACAACCTGCAGTACAGTAAGTCATTTCTGTTTCACGTCCAGTACTTTGCACCTCATCAACACTTTCTCCTCGTGTCCACAGACGTTTTGGCTTGTTCCACACCCAGACTTGCATAAACACTGAACACAGTTTCCACAGTGGAGCGTTTGATATCTGTCCAAACAGATAATTAGTTGGAGATGGCTTAGTACACCACCCACCGTCTCCCTGTCGCACCCATGCTGCGAGGAGATGCCGGTGTAGAAAAACCGATCCATGCTATTGGCAGGAGCTCGACTGTTCCTGGCATCATTTACCCTGAAGGTGATCAACCTGCCTTATTTAGGACTGCATGTCTTTAGTGTGCACTTTGGAGGATTTTTATATTTCATGTGGATGAAATTATTTTCACCTCTGTGTGTCCATAATTTGCAGCAGGACCTGTGCTGGTTTTTGGCCTTTCAGCAGGTTTTCAGCTGTGTGTTATTGATGTAAATAGATGTGTTGAGGCTCGCAGTAGTCTGTCTTCTCTTTACTGGCTTCCTAGTAGTTTCTGAATTGGTTTTAAGATTTTATTGCTGACTTTTAAACTTTTATATGGAGAAGCTCCATCTTATTTAGCACATCTTGGGACCATCACACCACTGTTTGAGCTCTGAGGTCAACCGGCAAGTTTCACTGGGAAGTTTCCAGATCCAGAATAAATCTCAGAGGGGATCAAGCCTCCAAATATCTGGAATAGTTTATTTTTCCATATGCACACCACCTAGGGTGCACTTAGTTACAATAACTGTGGCAGCAGCCAGCCAACTTTATTTATAAAGTATTTAACATCAGCTATTCGACACATGCTGAACATGAAATGGCTAAAACATTAAAGACATAATCAGACAGAAATGAAAGAGAAACATTTAAAAAAGGCATTTAAAAATACAGTAAAAACATCTTTTACACCTGGTGAAACACCAATGAAAAGAGTTGTGGTTAAAGAAAAGATTTAAAGCTGGACAGTGAAACATGTCTAACAGCAGTGGCAGCGAGTGTGAAAGTTTTGGTCCTGCCACAGACAATGTTGTCTCCTCTGAGCTTCCTATGTGACCTCAGCACTTTCAGACAAGTGGATCAGCTGACCTGAGGGGCTGGGAGAGGGAGTCCACAGGTCATTTACAGACCTAAAAACAATAAAAGAATTTTAAAAGAAATCCTAAAAAGACCAGACAGCCAGTGCAGTGAGGCTCAGACAGGAGATATGAGCTCTCTCTTCCATGTTTCAGGTTAACAGATGTCCTGCAGCATTTTACAGCAGCTGCAGACGGGACAAAGATTTCTGAGAGACTCCAAAATACGATGCAGAACAATAATCCAGCTGTGTTGTAATAAAATCATGTATCACTGTTATTAACGGACATGCTTAACTTCTGCCGCTTGCCTCAGCTGGAAAAAGTTGGCTTTGATCACTGCACTGATTTGCTGGTCTAGATTAAAGTCACTGTCCATACTGAAACCCAGAAAGGTGAAGGCAGGTTTGGAGTTCTACGCCCAAGTCAAGAGGAGACCCACCGGCACCCGGACTACAAACAGTCTCATTGTTCTGTCTCTCAGATGAGTTATACTTAGCTTTTTAGGTTGGCTATAAGACAAGTAAAATAAAGTAATTTGTTCTTAATTATTCTGAAAATGTGCTGTTTCAAGGTGTCCTGAGTTTAGTTTGTGTCATGATGAACACTGCTACCTACTGGCCAACCAACGTAAGCAGTAGCTAAGCCGCATTTAGTGGCTAAAAGCTGTCAAAATGAGCAGTCATATGCCACATCTCTGCAAATCCTCGTATCCAATGCCCTTTATCTGACTGCTATGGTGTATATCAGTCTTAATTTCTGCTCATGAATGTATTTTGTACCTGGTTGACGCTGCTGTTAGCCTGTTGTACCGTGGGATGAGTAGGCAGCTGTCTTTTACTTGTTCATGTTAAATGTTGGCTTCATGCACTTGTATAGTAACTAAATGCACTTTACTTTCTTGTTTGTATTGCAGTTTCACAAAGCAAATCCTAATACGGATGTGGTGCATCAGTAAAAGCTCTGGATGAGGCTCGTCTCTTGAGTGATTACTGAAGCCATCATTGTTTAGCTCGCTGCATAGGCTAAATAGCCATACTTAGCTGATGGCAAAAGATCCATATTCTTTCATTAAAATAGACAAAGTTTAAAGCCCTCCAGGATTTGAATTCATTAAAACAGATTATTAAGCTTTTTAGGGAAGCTTAATAATCTTTTTTACATTTAAGTGGCACATAGACCTGACTGTCATCAGCATAGAGATGGAAAGCATACTTGTGCTTCCAAGAAGTGACCACAGAGAAAAGAGGTACAATGAAGAGGAATGGCCTAAGACCCCACATGACAGAGGAAGACTGGACATGGTCAAGTTTAACACAATATGTCCCTCTTAGACAGGTGAACCATTCCAGGACATTATCCTGAAAGCAGATGCTCCGAATGTCTTGTGAAAATAATGTGATTGTCAAAAGCAGCTGTTAAATCTAATAAAACTTGGATCACAAAAGCACCAGAGTCCTTAGGTAAAAGAACATAGTTAAAAACCTTCAGCAGGCCACTCAGTGCTATAAAACCTGCTGACTGAAAAAACTCACAAACATTATTCATTCATTTATTCATTATCTGTACCATGTAGTCCAATTAAGGGTTGCGGTGAAGCTGGAACCTAACCCAGCAGTCGTTGGGCGAAAGGCGAGGTACACCCTGGACAGCTCGCCAGTCCATCTGAGGGCCAAACATTACTCACTTCTAGAAGTTTTAAACTATATATAAACAACTCAGTCTAATTTTTTTTTTTTTTTTTAATTTAAAAGGAAGCCCGGGAATTGGTCTAAAATTACAGCTGGACGCAGGCTGGGCTTTTTGAGTAATGGTTGGACACTTGTCTGTTTACAATCTTTGGAAAGCACACCTGAGGACTGGCTGCTGTTAACAACAGCAAGAACAGATGGTCCGAAAATGGAAATAAGCTCCTTGAATAATCACGGTTGGACAGCATCTGTGGGGAAACCAGAGGGCTTCAGATGACCAACAATCACACACAAAGCAGATTAAGTCTTCAGCTGAAGCCGGTGAAAAGCAGGGGACAGAGACTGGGTCGGTACCTGAGCCCTAACAGTAGTCACAATAAATGCAATAGAATGTAGAAAGCTTTTGCCTCAACTGGGGGATCAATTCCAAAAATTAGGAGCATCATATAGTTTTATATTAACCATAAGGTCTATAGCAGTTTGACAGAAATGTTTAATTGTGAATCCATCATCTGGTATTATTAAACCCAGAAACATATTTAAACACAGCTGCACATTGCGAGTTTAGGTTTTTGGCTTCATCAGATGGTGCACAGCAAAGCTGTATCAGTGCAGCTTGCTCATTTTTATATATATGGTGTCATTTCCCATCCAAAGTGAGGAGCACCAGCTGAGACTAAACCCTATCTAGGTTAGACCCAAAGCCAAGCGAGCTGCTATTAAGTTACTTTAAATAATAAATGGCTACTACAACTGAGGTTGAGCTTCTGTTACCAGGGTGTAGATGTGAAATAATGCACAAGCTATTCATCAGTAAGCTGTGCAGTCCCTGCCATGCTCATTATCATTACACCGAGCAAAGAGCTAATGGCAACTTGCTTTGAGTGTTGGGAGTGAGGAGGAGAAGGGGAGCAGTATCCTGATGGAGAAGGATGAAGTCTTGCCTCGGCTGATTGCTTGTTTACATGAGCTATTTTAGGAAAGTTTAAATAAAGAGAGTCCTCTCATCGCATGTCATCAGTGTGTTCCTGCTTTGATGGGTTACCTGATTTAGAAGATGATGGCTGGACTGTAGCCTACAAAAAAACAGGTTACAGATCAGCTATCCTGGAATGTTGAATGTCAGGACACAGAAACGAATCTGCAGAGACATCCTGACCTCCTTTTGCCATTTCTGTGAAGTACAGGGAGTGGTGATGGAGAGAATGATGGAAGAAGAGAACAGAGGAGGGTTTCCGACCGCTTACCCTGCATGGAGCGTCACAGCTCTCATATGCTTAATATGACATGCACAGCAGCATGTTTGTTTAAAAAGGCTGATCGCGTCATGGTTTCTGCTTTAGCCTCAGAGCTTTGAGAGAAGAGAGAGCTGCAGAAATATCTACGATTGTTTGATAACAAACTATTTTATTTTATTAGGGTGTGATGTTGCTTAAAGGGACTGTTGGTGTGTTTCTTTTACGCCTGGAATTATGCAAAAACTAAATAATGCAATAAAAAAAAAAATGCTAATGGAAACACATACTTTTCAAAAATAGTGACAAGTATCGCTAAGAACGTTTTTACGCACTCATGAGGTGGTTTTTCAGACGTTTTTGATATAGAAATATATTGGAAAGCTATAATGGAAACACTTCCATTTGCATTTCCGTGTCTTTGGACTTGACGTTAGGGTTTTGACCAGTTCATTTCTGGAAAAAGATGGAGCGGTGTGAAACAAACAACAGTGAATTTCAGAGTTTTAGTAAATAAAAAGGAGAAAAGCTTCATAAAGCCGTAGAAAAAGTCTCCAGAGCAAATAGAAAACCCCAAAATAATGCTATGTGGCTACCTTGCATTAGCCTCAATTTTCGTAAAATCTTGTTTCTCTAATGAGAACATGAGATTTTACGAGACTTGAGGATAATGCACTAGACACTGTTAATCGAAAACACACACAAATCGCATTTGTTGTTTGTCAAAACTTACAAATATCGCTTTTATTTTGCAAAAAAATCCCAGTCCATTGCAGGGACCATGTAATAATTACTTGGGTTATATCAGTGTTTCTCAAATCCAGTTCTTAGGCCCCCCTGCCCTGCATGTTTTGGACACGTTCCTCCTCCAAAGCACCTGAGTCAGATTATTCAACTCCTTATTAAGTTCTTTGCAGCCTGTTAATTCTTTCATTCATTATCTTAACTGCTTACTCCAATGAAGGGTTGCAGGGAAGCTGGAGCCTATCCCAGCAGTCTTTGGGCGAAAGGCAGAGAACACCCTGGACAGCTCGCCAGTCCATCGCAGGGCCACACAGAAACAAGCAACCACTCATGCTCACACTCACTCCTAGGGGCAATTTAGAGTAATCAACCTAACATGCATGTCTTTGGATGGTGGGAGGAAGCCGGAGTACCCGGAGAGAACCCACACATACACAGGAAGAACATGCAAACTCCACACAGAAATGCCACTGCCCAAACCAGCCAAGGATCGAACCAGCGACCTTCTTGCTGTGAGTTGTCACAGGGCACAATGTTGTCGCAGTGCACTTCACAGACACATCATTCAAGCCAATTCATAAATAGCCTAGCAATTAGAAACCAACTAATTGCATGGAATCATGACTTCGATCCACAAGAAAAACCTCCAGCAGGACCCGGCTAAGGGAGGGCTGAGAACATGAAAAAAGGTTCAAATTTAGAGTGACATAAGTCACTGGTTTTAGATTTGTTTTGTTTTTTTTGTTTTTTTTACAAAGAGTTTAATCTGATATTTGAAAAGGTTAATGGATCTGCAGCTCTTTATATCATCTGTTAAAGAATTTAGTCATTTTTTGGCTCGATAAAACTCATGAAAAGCACTCACTCTTCCATCTATCAAAGGTACATTATTAAAAATAAATCAATAAATAATTGAACAGACAGACATAGGTTAAAATCACATAGAAATCACAGTAAATAACAACATAGGCCACTCTCAACTCATGCCACTCTCCCTAGATAATGTATGTATGTAAGATTCAGGAAGTGTTATTATATAGTCTGAGGGCCGTGGGAATAAAAGATCTCCTGAAATGCTCCGTTCTGCAGTGGAGCAAGAGAAGTTGGCTGCTGTGATTGCTTCTTTGCTCCTTAAGGAAACCGTGGAGAGGGTGTTTGCTGTTATCCATTATTGTTCTAAGCGTAACCCTCTCCACTACTTTTCCCAGAGTATCTAGTCTCCTGCCCAACACTGAGCCCCCCTTTTTAACAGTCTGTTCAGCCTTTTGCAGTTTGTCTGTAAGGCTCCATCCCCTGTGGTGCTCCAGTGCTACTCCTAATGGTCTCAGGGACACAGTTCCCAAGCCTGACATACTGAAGACATTCTCTCAGGTAGTCTGTAATCCCAGAGGTCAAGGAATCATCCACTCCCATCCTTTTCAACTTGTCTCTTAGTATGAAAGGCTGGATTGTGTTGAACACACAGGAGAAATCAAAGAAAAGGAGTTTAACACAACACTGTGGTTCCTCAAGGAAGGAGTAGGCCTGGTGTAACATGTAGAGCAGAGAATCCTCTACTCCAGATGCTCAAACTGAAGGGAGTCTGTTGCAGCAGTGACCTCAGTTCTCATTGAATGTAAGACCAGACGCTCCATGGTCTTCATAATATGTGATGTTAAGGCCATCTGCCAGAAGTCATTAAGGCTAGTTGGTCTCCCTACTTTTGGCACAGGTAACAGACAAGATGTTTTCCACTGTACCAGAACTTTACATACTCGAAGACGCTCATTGAAAATCCAATAAAAAGGCTCTGCTAGCTGAGTTGCACATTCTTTGAGGAGTTTAGGACACACTCCATCTGGGCCTGCGACCTTCCCTGTCTGTAACCCTTTAAGCTCAGTCTATAGTCATTTAGCAGACACTTTTATCCAAAGCAATTTACATACACACTCATACCACGATAGGCACATCGGGGGGCAAGTTAGGGTTCAGTGTCTTGCCCAAGGACACTTTGGCACACAGTCATTGGAAGCCTGGAATCAAACTCCAAACTTCCCAGTTACAAGCCGACTGCTCTTCCTCTTGAGCACCTCTCTGATGTTATCCTGCTGCAACTTGCTCTCAACACTCCTTTTGCAGTCCTGTCTTGCCTATCTCAGTCTCTCTTTCAACTCACAGTGGACTAGCCTAAGCCTCTGTTTTCCCCTCCTTGAATGCAAGCTTTTTATGGTTAAGAAGTTGCTTGATGTTTGTGTTGACCCAGGGTTTATGATTAGAGAAACACTGTATTGTCTTGATTGGTACCACCGTATTTCTACAGAAGCTCATGTATTCAGTCAGGATGTCCACCCTCCTCAGGCCCTAGTGGTACAGACCAGTCAGTACACTCAAAACAATCCCTTAACGCCTCACTGGCCTCAGCTGGCCACTTCCTAACTGAACATGTGGCAACCGGCAGCCTTGAGACAAGTGGTTGGTATGTGGGTTTAAGAAAAACCAGATTAGGATTGGATTTGCCCAAGGATGGTAAAGCTGATACACTATAGGCATCCTTAGCAGATCCATAAAATGAATTCAGAGTGTTGCCTCCTCTCTTTGTGCAATCTTCATACTGAGTGAAACCAGTCAAGTGGGAGGAGAGACAGAAATCCCCCGATATGAAAACGAAAGCATTCGGGTGTTTCTGAGCGTCTGAATCTGAGCAAAAACGCCACTGTTGCGTCTGCGCGAGGCTGTATGTAAACAACAATGGCGACGTGTGAAAACTTCTGTGGTAGATACATAATATGGTTGAAGTCTGACTGTCAGCAGTTCAATGTCACGGCAGCAGATCCTGTCCTTCACCACAACATGCCCTGGATGACACCATCTACCGTTGACAAACAGAATCAGCCCCCCTCCTCTGGTTTTTCCACTCATATTTGCATCCCGATCTGCTCTCACCGTAGACCAGGGGTGTCAAACTCCAGGCCTTGAGGGTCGGCATCCGGCAGGTTTCTGTTGTTTCTCTCTACCAACACAGCTGACTCAAATCAAATGGAGCTTCTCGTCAACCTATTTATGAATGTTGGTCAGGTGTGTTGGAGGATGGAGACAACAAAAACCTGCAAGATGCCGGCCCTCGAGGACTGAAGTTTGACACCTGTGCTGTAGAGAAACCCGACATGTTCACACAGTAGTCAGTTATGTTGTCATTCAGCCTCGTCTCACAGAAACACAGGAGGCTACACTCCTGGTATAGTTGTCCATTCTTCACCAATGCCAGCAGCTTGTCACATTTGTAAAGCAGAGAATTGACATTTCTCATGAGGACTGAAGGCAGAATGAGTATCTCCACTTCTTATCGCACAGCTTAGCCCCTGCTCTACAGCCCCTGAACGGCTCTCTCAGCACCGCTGGCATCGGATGCCAAACTTCATTCTTCGTTTTCCTCAGAGCCAGAAGATCATCCCTCGTGTACACCATTTTTCTCTGAGATGTGTTCATCATGTTGTTGACTAACAATCATCTAGTTGATCCTTACAGACAACTGTCTCAAACAGGAGCCACACTAACTTGCAGCCACTTCTACGGCGCAACCTGACCTGTCTCTACATTAAGAGTGATGAACATTCTCCATTCTCGATTGTGCCATCTGATTGCAGCAAATTGTAATAGCTCTGACTTGCTATCTTGATTTTTTTAAAACTACAAACTCTTCTCACACAGATATTAGCCCAAATTAGGTCTTTTTTTTTCAGCGGATTTCATTTTAGGGCTGCATGGTGGCGCAGTGGTTAGCACTGTGGCCTCACAGCAAGAAGGTCGCTGGTCAGTGGCCTTTCTGTGTGGAGTTTGCATGTTCTCCCCGTGTATGCGTGGGTTCTCTCCGGGTACTCCGGCTTCCTCCCACCATCCAAAGACATGCATGTTAGGTTAATTGGTCACTCTCAATTGTCCCTAGGAGTGAGTGTGAGCATGAGTGTGGTGGTTGTCTCTCTGTGTGGCCCTGCAATGGACTGGCAAGCTGTCCAGGGTGTACCCTGCCTGTTGCCCAAAGCCGGCTGGGATAGGCTCCAGCTTCCCCGCGACCCTGAATTGGAATAAGCGGTTCGGAAAATGAATGAATGATTTCATTTTATTTCATTTCCAACAAATCATGCTGCCCAAAGTGCTTTACAAATAAAATTTAAAAAAAAAATGCTATAAAATAATAAACACACTGGATTCTTTACTTCATTTGTTTTAAGCAACATGCAAGTGTCATGTTCTTCTTCACTATGATTCCTCGGTGGTCTCCACATGGTGCCACATTCGTGCTAAGGGACAGTGCTCGAACACCATTATGTTATCTTGTGGGTTGTAGCTAAAAAAGTTTGAGGTTTACTGCAACAACACATTCTCCACTTTTAAATTACCTTAAAAGGGTCATCTGCTGTGCCCGAGTGAAAGATTATAAACATCATTCATCAACTGTTTTGTTTTCTCAGGTAAAAGTCGAACTAAAAAAAGCTGAAACTGAAACACTGAACAGGTTCTGATGTTGCTGATCTGAGATCAGCAGGTCAGAAGTTCATCTGATTTGTTTACATTTAAACACTGAATTCTGAAATCCGCATCACCTGTCTCAAGTTGCCTAGCAACAAGGAGACTGGCAGCTCGTTCAGTTTTGATCTTAGGATCCTTTCAGCATCACTACGACATCACAGCACTGATTAAAGGCAATGATGACATCGGAACATGTGATGTCATTCCACCTTATATAAAGGTCAGAGTTCCGGCTCACTTCTTTGTAGGATCATCGAGTGCGGAGACGAGTTTAAGAAGCATCTGGATTGGTTTTCGAATCTTTTCAAGATTGTTGGTACAGAAAGAAGAATTGAAGGAACGGTTTATCGTTGGACATCAAGTTTACCCAAAGACTTTGACGGATCTTTGTAAATTCTTTGAGAAATTTTGCATTTCACAAGAATAATCAAAGATTTTAACAGATCTTTGGGCACCATTTTGAGAAACATCAATTGTTTGAATCCAAGCAAAGCAGAAATGGACGTAAACAAGAGCCAGACATCAAGGCTTTGGGGCGATATTGTAGAAGAAGAACTGGGCGCCCCTGAAGAGGTCGATCTAGATTCATTTGTTTTCACTTTTGGCAACACTAGTGAAGGAAATGAAATGGAGCCCATCACCCTCCTAACGGCCCCATATCACGACGGAGAAAATGTCACCCTGAATGAGGAGCAAGCTGCATCTGAAACCTCTGTTGAGGAAAAACTGTGGAGTAGAGATGAGGAGCTGGACTTCCCTGAAGACGACATTCAGGAGACATTTATCTTCAGTTTTAGCAACAGTGATGAGGAAACAGAAATGGAGCCTATCACCCAGCTAAAACCCCTAAATTGCAACATGGAAAATGTTGCTTTTAAAGAGGAGCAGTGCTACAACCAGACTGCACCATCCATTTCTTCAAAGGACACGCTGGTTGGTGACCAGTTCTATGAAGAAACACAAGATCTTCCACGTTCCCAGGACACCACTGAGACAGCTGGCTGTGTCCAGAGGGAGCAGTCCCATCCAGCGACTCCTGGTAACCCTGCAAAACCCCGTGCAGAAGAAACCGGGAATGACGGGACACAATCCAAGACAGCTGACTGTGCAGCCGACATCCCACAGAGAGAACGTAGGTTCCCAGATCCTGCAGACAGCGTTCAGAGATCACAAGGCCACCAAAACCAACTGGCCAAACTGAGAAATGAGGTGGAGGATCTCAGAGCAAGACTGCAGAAGAAAAACCAGTTTCTCACCATGGAGAAAGAGAAGAGAATTAAAGCAGAACAAGAATCTCAGTCCACCAAAAACCAGCTGCACTACATGACAACTCAGGTGGATGTTCTGAGAGCCAAGCTGCAGAGGAAAAACCAGTTTCTCACCGTGGAGAAAGAGAAGAGGATTAAAGCGGAGCAAGAATCTCAGTCCACCCAGAACCAGCCGTACTACCAAACCAATGAGGTGGATGATCTGAAGCTCAAGCTGCAGAAGAAAAACCAACTTCTCACTCTGGAAAAGGAAAAGCGAATTAAAGCTGAAAAGGAATCCGAGAGCTGCTGGAAAATGTTTGTAGAGGCGGACCAGCAACGAGAAAAAGAATGCCGTCTCAGGAAGCATTTTGAGCAGGAGCTGAAGAAACACAAGAACATCATCGAGGAACTGCAGCAGTCCTCCAATGTATCAAACCCAGAAGGGCAGAGTGAACCCAGACAGGTAGAGCCCCAGACTGAGAACCTGGAGCTGGAAAATGTAAAACAACGTTTGGAAAAGGAGATTAAATCCAACCAAGAACTGACGTCCAAGTTGACGTATCAAGAGGAGACGATAAAAGATCTGGAGTGGAAGGTAGCAGAGTTTACTGTCCAACTCAAGCTGGCAGGCAGCAGCTGCTCTGACATCCTGGATCTGGTGTCTGAATCAGGACGTCCCGCTCTGGCAGCAGAACCACAAGCGGTCTCAGAACCACAGGCGGTCTCAGAACCACAAGCGGTCTCAGAACCACAAGTGGACTCAGAACCACAAGCGGTCTCAGAGCAAGTGGACTTCCATCCTCAGGAAGTCTCTGGACCAGAGAAGGACGTCACATCAGATGTGAAGTCAAAAAGACCAAAGACACCATCTCAGTGGAGATGTCTTAAAGAACCCAAAACACCAGTACATCTCCACCAACATGGTAGCCAAAACCACACCCCAAAAACTGGTGAAGGTCCTCCAAAACCAGTCTCACTAACAAGCACCCCAGGCCAGAGGGGACCAAGGCAAAGACCCCGTCCCTGTGGAGACAGTTTCAACAGCAGAACACGCCAGGGCACCAACACAAAGACCAGAAGACAAAATTAATTCTGGTCATACTCACACACTTACACACACACACCCATACACACACATACACACACATGCACACACATGCACACACTCTCACATTTCTACATCTGGTTTGACTTCATCCTTTTCAGATTACAGGTTGATCAAACCAAACAGAAGATCATCTGAGGAGATAAAAATGCTTTATTACTCCTGAAAGATAAATAAATAAAGTAATTTTTAATTTCATTTAAGCATTTCATTTTGTCATTTTTGATTCAATCCGTCTTCGGTCAAACCTTGTACTGCTGAAGGTTTTATTTTCTGAAGGGGATCAATAGTTTGTGGTTGTCCAGTCCTTCGACCACATTCAGCTGGAATATTAATTCAAGCTCATTTCAGTTTATGTTTTTTCTCATTTTTATCTATTTTATTTAATACTTTCAGTAATGATTAGTTATTTAATTTGTTATTCACTTAATTTTCATTTTCATCTTTCTTTTTGATTATTTAATCAATTTAAAAAATACTTTAAGTGGTCATTAACTTTTATTTTTATTATTTTATCAACTTTAGGTAATTACTTTAATATTTTCATTAGTTAATAATTTTCTTCTTATTTATTCAATTTCATTTAATAAAGATTATTCGTTATTATTTAGTTATTATTAGTCCATCCAGTTTGATGGGTGAATGAGTATTATTCCATAACAAAACAGACACATAATTTAACTGGAGCAATAAAAAAAAATTCTGGGTGAAGCCAATAGGAGGACATAGATTGGATCTATCGTTAAAAAAACAAATATATATATATATATACATTTAAACATACACAGGCCCTAAAACTGGCCCTGAGTTTAAAAGTAGATTATTAAATGGGACTCTTTGTCGTTGATTTATGAGACAAACCACAAGTAAAGCCCTCCTGCTCTCAGCACCATCCACCTTTGATCAGATTTTCTGTCTGCCATGAGAAGCATGGCAGAAAATGGTCACAACAAACACGTAAACAACAAACAATATTTATATATAAATAGTTTTACTGCCACACTATTGCCATGTAAGTACAAAACAGTGGCAATCGCCTCAGCAAATATCCACCTTTATTAAGAAAGTGGAGTCTGAAAAAGACTGCTCTCTACAGCCCCATTTCAGGAAGGCAAAGAAGCTACTGGACAAAGACTAAGTTCCAGTTTGACCAGTGTGGCTCCAATATCTCACTGAGGTATCAGAAAATTGTTTCAGATTGAGAATAGAGTGAATAATATCTCACCTACTCTTCACAAGGACTGCTTTTCTGCTTCTTTTCTGAAATTACACACAAAATAATTAATAAAGTATATCTTTACATGTTTACTAGTCCCAAAAGAAAGCAGAGATATGTGAGATCAAGACGTTCACATGGGGATCGAATTTATATTTTCTTCCTGCCAAAGCAAAAACACTGAATTCAGAGTGAAAATGTCTGGATGTCCATGCGTTTATGTGCGAGGAACTTTGTCCGCAGCAGGGCGGGTTGTGCACGCAGCTGGGTCCGTGTGTTTTAATGCCATGTGTTCATACTCTCACTACTTCCATCAGCAGTTTTAACAAAGCAATCTGTTTAACCTGCATCAGCAAAAACGCAGGCAGCAAATGTCCACTTCATGCTTTTCCCTGTTAACCACGCCCACCTCAACTATCCGACCAATCACACAATACCTGAAGAAATTTATATCACAGTTCAATGTTGTTTTATAAAAGTAAACTGTTAATTAAATTATGATATATATTATAAAGTCCAATTTTTTTCTTTGATTTTTAATTGTATATAAAATGAACGAATGACATCGTTCCTTTGTTTATTAATGAATTTAAAAAATGAATTGCAGACTTAAAGAAAAATCTGCTTGTTTTTCATTTGGAATCTGAAAGTAAAAACTAAAATCAGGCTGATTTTCATGTTTTAATCTGAAGTTATAATCTGAACGAGCTATGGACAGAAACTTATCTTTACATTTAAGACATCAGGTTTCCGTCTCCTGGAAGTCGCTGTTTCTTGCTTTGTGTGTTGTCCAAGTGCAGATCAGTGATTAGAAAACGTGCAGAGCCACGGCAGCCAGGATAGCGCGTTTCTGGATTCTTTCATGGGGCTCTGTACACAAGCAGCCCTGAAATGACTTGTTTTCTTGGCAGAGAAGGTGGATCTGAACGTCAGATGTGATGACTGAAAGTTTACATGTATAATAAATCCAACAGGGCGTCCTGCGGTTGTCATTTACATGTCAGGCTTAAAAACCACCAGAATCATCATGATTAATGAGGATAAAGTGGGTTTGAATCATTGCTCTGACAAAGCTTCTTTCATTCATTCATTTTCCAAACCGCTCATTCCAATTCAGGGTCGCGGGGAAGCTGGAGCCTATCCCAGCCGGCTTTGGGCGACAGGCAGGGTACACCCTGGACAGCTCGCCAGTCCATCGCAGGGCACAAAGCTTCTTCATGCGCTAAATCAGTTTCTTTCACCAAATTTACATTTTTAATCACAACTTTGTTGTTTCTTGTAATGACTCACGTCAGTTCCACATATTAATCTCTTTGCATGAACACATTCATTCAGACAGCCCTGATAAAAGAGCCCACATTTATTCTCTTGACCCCTGACATGATCTTGAGACCGCCAGTTGGAGAGGTTGTCATAGCCATGAACGTCTCCCCTGCTCCTCAGGAAACACAAGCTGCTTTTGGATGTTGGTTCTTCAGGGCAGGGAGGTGGTGAGCCTCATGATGCAGCAGCAGCCACCCTGAAATCAAAACACCACTGATGCTGTGCGTGGAGGCCAGCTGGGAGAAGGCCAGAGCCCCCCAGCAACAAAGGCAGTGGATGCTGGTGTTGTATCAGTTTAACACTTTGCTTAATGTGCAGGCGTTCAACAGAATGTGGCAAAACTACATGCATGAAACATATGACAGTGTACCAACAGTACAGTTATCTGTAATGTGTTTTTGGAGTTAGGGTTAAGGATATGTCCCAGTTTAGGCTTAACTGGTTTTCTGTTATGACAAAGAAGCCTAAACCAACATGTAAGCCTGTAAGTGTGAACCAAGCGGCAACCTCCAGCGGTTAAAAGTGAAGCCTATGCGAAGTGCATAAAACCGCAGTTCCCCCTTCATCCACTTGGGGCTGCAAAACAGAGCAAATCCCCATAGACTCCCATGTTAAAAAGGCCAACTTCACGGCAGAAATAAACATGTTTACAGCCTGGTGCAAAATTCATTTTCACTTTAATAGGTCAGGTTTATTGTCATGACAGCTGTGGGGGGAGTACATTTTTTTTAAAATTTAATCTTAAAATTTGGCATATTTAGGGGTGTGTCATTTTGATTGACAGGTACCCAATCTCCCACTTCAAGTCAGAAGAACGTAGAACAACCGCGGTTTTTAGCTGGAAAACAATGTGACTTAGCCCGATTACCTCCGTTAGCTGGTTAGCTCCTGTTACATCCAGGTTAGCTCGGTTAGCTCTTAGCTACAGAAAGCTTGGAGTTCGCTTGATGTCAATCATCCACCATGACGCTCACAGCCCCCCTCTCAGCTCCACCTCTTTGCCCATAATTGTATTTTCCGGGTGAGATGACACGCATGTCCCTGCCAAGATGGCGATGGTAGGAACCGCCCACCGAGCTTCATTTCAGCTCTTCAGAAACCTATCAGTGATGTCACGGAGGCTTCGTCCATCTTTTTATGTCCAGTCTATGGTGTGAACGAACGGTGTGCTATTCTGACTGGGTGCCCAACTAGCAGAATGCCTTGGCTAGGTCTCCCTTGTAAAAGAGATATCTGATCTAAGTAGAACTTCATGGTTAAATAAAGGTAAATAAATGATAACTCTAGATTGCAGAAAGAGATTCTGCAGCAGCTTCCAGGTGACAGAAATCCTACAAATATTAAAGTACGAATCTGTCCTCAGGTTGTTTTTTTTAGTTTAGGTTCTTCTAATGTCAACTTCAAATCAAAAACAGCCTGATTTTATTTTTGATAAGAAAATATTGAAAAATAAATTTGAATTCTGACTTTGAACTCAATTTTATATAAACAAATGACACACAAATCCATTTCTGTTCATCCATTTTAATTTGAATTATGGCACAGAATCGCTTCCGTAAGTATCGCTCTTTCAGAAATGTTTTATCATCAGTAAATCTGTGACGTATTTAAGACGTCACTGCATGTGGTTTGTTCAGATGAGAAACGGGCCCCTAAGCTTGTTGCCAGTGAGCATCAGTATCCTTTTCACGCCAATAAAATCGCCATGTTCTTGACTCTGACCTGCTTTCGTTATTCTTCCAGTGTTTGAACTCTGAAGAATTTTTGTCTGATTCACATGTTTTCTTTTGTATTTAGGCCAAAGCAGCATGAAGCTGGCTGGCAGAGACGACAGCAGTAAATGTATTCTGTCTTTTCTCATCCAGTTCCTGTTGCTTTCAGCTCTGCTTGTAAAACTCTGCAATAATCCACTTACATATCAGTGAAAGGAAGATTACCCACAATGCCCTTCTTACTGCCAATTAAATGGCTCTTTTCTCATCCTGTGGGAAATTTCCCTTCACCTTTCTTAGCAGGGCAGTGCGAGTGCAGAGGAAGAAACGCAAACATGCATAATGAATCATCTCCCGTTGTCTGAACGAGGCCAATGTGCACATTTTATCTTTAATTATTGGCTCTGAGGAGACGTGGAGTGTGTCCTCCTACATGCCTCATCTGGTATTCTGTCTCCCTCTTATGTCTTTGTTCATGAAAAGTTCTCTTAAGGCTTCACTGCTCCGGTCAAACTGCATATCCATCCATTTTCCTAACCGTTGGGTCCAGTTCAGGGTCACACGAAGCTGGAATCTTTCCCAGCAGTCACTGGGGCAGGAGGCAGGTACATCCTGGACAGGTCACCAGTCCATCACAGGCCCAATACAGAGAGACAAACAACCGAATAACCAGTTAACCTAACATGCATGTCTTTGGACAGTGGACCGGAGACAACCAGTGACCTTCGTGCCATAAGGGCACCGTGCTAACCACTACACCACCGTGCACCTCCTGCATATCCAATATTATTTATATAGTTGATCCTCTACCAAGTAAATCCAGTCCTGGTCCACACTGGACTGAAGTTACTACACACTGCAGTCCACAATGAGCTGGTTGGAAACCACTTTCTGTCCCAGACCCCACATGGAAACCAACAGTGGTGCAGGGCGATGTGGCAAAAAATATGTCCACATTTTCTGATCCATCATCATATGGATTTTGTTGACATAGCAGATTTAATAAACATATTCATGTTTTTACTATGAAATGTGAAAGATGTGTTTCAACCTCTTTGCTTCATTTTAAATAACGGCAGTCGCATCTCATGAGATGCTGCCTTTCTGTTTGTCGCTCGCCCTGAAAGAACTGTTGTCGTTGGGCTGATGCCTTTACAGACCATTAAACTAATTAGTCGTGTTTTCTGTTCTGGTCTTCATCAACTGACAACAATGTTCCCAGACTGGATTAATCTGTACTTCATCGTTCATCAGCACGTCTTTACGCTGCCACTCTGGAAGCACTTTGAGCCTAAAGGAGCCATGTTATGGACCATTCCTGCTCATTATTTCCAGTGAAGCAAACTTCCACGCAGCTGACACGGACAGTAAAGGGGAGCTGAAAAAAACTTGGCTTACATTTTTCTGTATGAAGTTACAGACAGTAATGTTTGTCAGCTGTTGTGTTGGATTCGTGCGTACACAGATTGAGCATCTCTGGAGAATAGCTCATTTTGGAACAGCTACACAAATACCACTTCTATTTTTGGGGACTAAATCAGTGCGGATGCTTCACTTCATCACTGATAGCTTCATGTGCTTGAAAATCTGAGAGAAAGATGATTGTGTGTGGCTAAGTTCTGTTCCTCAGACTCTGTCACACACCCGGGCTTCATAAGCAAAGGATTCCCAGTTTGAATGAATTTATTTATGATGCGACTCAACGCTGCACTCCTTGTTTCCTGATCACACCGTCTAAGTGACTGTGCTCATTTTCCTGGCTCAGAAACCCTTCAGCTTCATTAGCCGTCTCTGTTTCCTCTGCCTGCTCTCGGAAATCAGGCCTCTTCCCTCCGTTCGCTGCTCTCTGCGGAGAACATGAGAGCTTTTCATCAGAGCGTGGTGTAATTGAATGAGCTGCTCATGCTGTCATCCGCCCTGTCATCCTGTCATCCTTGTCAGCAGGTGACAGGAGAGGAGCTGGATGTGTGAGGTGGAGGCCATTGTTAGGGGTTACACCCCCCCCACTACTCGCTCTTTTTTCCAGCAACTTCCCTTTCCTCCGTCTCCTTTTCCCTGCCTTGTAATGAAAAGGAACATCCGCCTTCCCGTGCAGAAAGCCCCAGAGACACATTGACAAAGACATGTCACACGTTGTCTGGAGTGGACACGGACGACTGCTGAACTCACCTGGCTGCATGCATATTTATATGTACCCAGTAATGTACTCCTGTCTCTCCTGCTCAGCATCCACACCGCCAGGAATGACGTCCAAGCAGCAGAGTCAGTGTTGCAGGGCGGAGAAGGTGTCAGACTCCTCCAACTTTCTGCCATGACATGTTGGTTTCATACCATCTGTAAAGCTGCAGGGACGCTGGAACTAAGGGAATATATTCACTTCACATTATTAGCCTTGGTGTGTGGAATGAGCTTCATAACGCCCACCATGATTCTCAGCTGGTAGACGACGTTATACTGGAGATGCGATGTTTAGAAAGATAACTGGAATCTTAAAACATGACTCTTCATCTTACGGCACCTTATTTTTTGGGGAAGTTATTATTACAGATGAGTAAAATCTGTCAGGATAAAATCTAATAGAAAGCACTAATACATCTGTAGAGAGCTGACCTGCATCTGCAGGAGAAGAAGAACTTAAGCTGAAACCAGCCAGTTAGAATAACTTCTCTGAATTTAACTTGGATAAACATAACAGACAGCTCCCGTTTACATGGAGACTTTAACACCATTCAGTTTGAAATCATCCTGATTTCAGGTTTCATAGCAGCTGTTTCCATGGGAACTAATGTATTCCGGTCTGGTGTGTGGATGCGCTAACATGTAAGCGGAATGATCCTGTCTGACATTCGCAGAAGGATGTTTACATCACAGGATTCATCACAGATGGAGCGGTCTACAAACCGATCGTCACAGTTGTTGTGGTGTTTGCGGTACTTTCACGCATCAGCTTGATACTCATTCGCTGCTACTGCAAACATTCATTCATTCATCATCCTAACCGCTCAGTCCCATGAAGGGTCGCGGAGAAGCTGGAGCCTATCCCAGCAGTCTTTGGGTGAAAGGCAGGGTGCACCCTGGACAGCTCGCCAGTCCATCGCAGGGCCGCTACTGCAAACAGTGAAGCGGTAAAGACAGAGTTTCTGCTGACTGGTGAATTTGTTTGTTCGCCACTATCTTCCCAAGTCAGGAAACATCACTTGTTGTGCGTTTACATCTAGTGAGAGCCTTGCTGTAAGAACGCAACCTGACAACTTTCTGATCAGAGTTACATGATACCATGATCGGTTTGGGAAAAGGAATATTCTACCCCTGTGAAAACCAATAAAAGTCCTTTTGGGTTGACACTTTTCATATGGAATGAGGTGTACACAGATCATTTTTATTCCAACAGAGCTTTCAAACCGATTGGCTTAGCTCCATGTAAACATTGCTAGTGTTAGCGCACATGGATGTATTGTGACACCCACAGCGCCAGCCATGCCTGGATGAGCTTTTCTGCATGGTTTGTACTCTGTAGGATGTAATCGGATTGGCTCAGAACTGTCACATGTTGTCTGTCACAATAAAAAATAAAAAAATAAAATAAAAAAAAAGCCGGTAGCACTACATGTCAACACCTGCGTCCAACAGGACTGGCAGCAGTCCGACTAGCACCTTCCTATGATGTCCTCCCCTGTTTGATTTCATACTTGTGTTGTTCTCACTCTCATCTGTAAGTCGCTTTGGATAAAAGTGTCTGCTAAATGACTGTAGAATAGAATAGAATAGAATAGAATAGAATAGAATAGAACATATTTAGATCTGTAACTGAGGACATGAACAAACTTTAGGTAGGTCCAAGTGAGAGATAACGTCTTGTTTAGAGGAATCGGCAGATTACGGGGATTATATTCCTGCTGCTACACACCTCAGTAAGCCGTGTTTGTAGCGGCTTGTAAACATGTAAAACCTGCAGGACAGCAGCCCTGAACGGAGTTTTAGCTGTGTTTAATGTCAGAAGAAGAAAATGATAGAAGTGAGGGAGTTGTTTCTATTTTTTACCAACATCGAAGATGAGGAGCAGAACCATAACGGAACATTTCTCATAACATTTCTTGCCATGGAAATTCATATTTAACCTCTTTACATAATGTATGTTGTGTCATGTTAAAGAAAAGAAGTAACAGTTGTAAGGTTTGCGAGATCCTGGTGGTGTCTGAGGGAGGACCGATCCGTGTAAGAAGTCACAAGCCAAGCCAGAACTGACAAGCAAAAATATAATTGTTCCTCTTCGGCTGGGTAAGCAGTCTGTCTTGAGGCCGGGTCCAGTGAGGGAGGAAATAACGTAAAACACAAGGCTTCTTGGCTCTTGGGTTAACCTTCTCCAGGTCTCAATTAAATGAATATGATCCGGGTACTTCCCTCTAGCATGGGTCCTCCGTCGTCCCTTTTCTGTTAGGTTGGCTTGTTCTCTTCTCTCTCCAGCCTCTCCTCCTGGGTCTGCTCTCTCTCCCTCCCCCGCCGGCCACACAATCTCCATTTTATGCAATCCCGTGAGCAGTTGCACCTGTTCCTGATGTGTGGATTTCTGGGAAATGTAGTTTCCAGCCCCATCCACCATTTTAGACGTCAGCTGCTGGATGGGGATGTATCGGCTGTTCACTACATGACCTCTGGGGAGGTCACACAGTTAAAACATGTATATACTACGGTGGCCCTGAAGTGCAAACCACAACAACAAAACAAAAAACACAAATACAAAACAAAAAAAGGCAACTACAAATTAAGAAACAGCAACAAATTAAAAATGACAACAACAATTACAAAAAAACACAATGACAAATCAACAAATTTAATGAACACTACAAAAAATTCTAAAAAAACACAACAAATAAAAAAAAACACAAAAAAATGATAAAACACAATGACAAATAAAAAACGACAACGAACTTAGAAAAAGCACAACGACATTAACATACCGGAAGAGGTAGGTATCAGCGGGCAACAAGAGAAATCGCTGATCGGACGATGGTGCCAGACGGCTTTTGAACCAGAAGTTGTTGTGTAGTTTTCAAAACATAGACGTAACCATAGACATCATAAATACGTAGACGCCTCATTGAGCGCTGGAGAGTGAACCAGCGTCGCCGCCATATTGGATGGGTCTCCGCTGTCGAGTTTTGCTGCAGCGTCAACGTAGTTTCCCCACAAAACTCTTTTTTGTGGAACAACCCGTATATATTGCACACAAAAAAAAAAAAATTCTACATAATTGGTTGATAAATAATATTAACACAGTGAATAATCTTCTGAATGCAAGTGAATTGTTAGAATTATTATATTATCATTAGAATTATTCCTGCACACCAAGAACCCAGTAGAGGCAACACAGGATTAACAAGTAGAAGTAGACAAGAAGAAGTAGAGAAGACATTACATTTAACAAAGAATGAATGAAGAATAATATATATATATATATATATATACACACACACACATATATATATATACATTTACGTCCCAGACCGCATTACGTCATCATGTCCGTTGCCAAGCCCTATTACACACTTTACACAACATGTGTCTCAATCAGCACACTAAACCTACTTTGAACACTTCTGTAGTATTTAACACAACAAATTTAGTACTACTTTAGCCTTTCCTCTACTTCAAACTTAACGAGGTACAAAACTACAACTTCTGGTTCGAAAGCCGTCTGGCACCATCGGCCAATCAGCGATTTCTCTTGTTGCCCGCTGATACCTATCTCTTCCGGTATGTTAATGTCGTTGTGCTTTTTCTAAGTTCGTTGTCGTTTTTTATTTGTCATTGTGTTTTATCATTTTTTTGTGGTTTTTTTTTATTTGTTGTGTTTTTTTTTTTAGAATTTTTTGTAGTGTTCATTAAATTTGTTGTGTTTTTTTTGTAATTGTTGTTGTCATTTTTAATTTGTTGCTGTTTCTTAATTTGTTGTTGCATTCTTTTGTTTTGTATTTGTGTTTTTTGTTTTGTTTTTGCGGTTTGCACTTTAGGGCCACTGTAATATACCTATGTAATAAATGTATACACAATATTAGCATCAGTTGCTGGGAGCTTTTCTTGGTATTATTCAGAGCGCTGAGAGAATTCCCTGCTCTGCATGTTCTGCAGGTCGGCTTGCTGCCCACACTCGCTGGTGAGAGCCCTGATGAATCATGTTGTGTACTCCTGTACTCCCCGAGAATACACGATGACCTTAAATGGCCACAGAAGGGTTATATAAGGTTCACATGATCTTGAGAATCTCAGCTGGGCGTAACTGAAGATAATTGTGTTCCATTTTCTCGTCTTGTGCTTGTATGTCTCATCTGTTATTAACTGCTATATAAAATGGACATTCGTCCATTTTCGATACCGTTTAGTCCCATTCAGGGTGGTGGGGAATCTGGACCCCATCCCAGCAGTTAGCAGGCGGGGAGCAGGTACATCCTGGACAGGTCCATCTCAGTTATTTTTCATAATGAAAAAAGAAATAGCAGTTTTAAAGGCAGTCCAATCCAATGGGTTGGATCAATTCTTCTATCGGATTCAGTTGTCAATCATGCGCTGTACGAGGACAGTAAAGCCCCCATCTGCCTGGATCGGTTCGGTGGGGTAGAGAGCAAGGAAGAGGGATCAACAAGCAGCATAACTCTGAGCGAAGGACTCCCGCTGAGAAAAAGAAACATAAAAGAATAACTAATGTCAGATATGTGACCCGTTGCATTTTGGGCCGTCCTCCTGCGTCCTCAGCTTGTAGCAGAGAAGGTTGTTCCTCTGACTCTACTTTTAGAATTTAATCCTGATGTTTGGCATTTCTGGACAGAGTCTGTCATCATGGATCAGCTGACATGGGAATATTTCCCATTCTTCCTCACAAACTTGCTCCAGGTTGGTCAGATTGAAGACATCTCTGATTTTCAGCCAGTTTCAGCTCACCAATCTTCTGCTGAGTTTATGTTCTGGTTCTGGACTGTTCTCGTGTTGATCTGAATGTCTGTTTCAAGGCTCATTTTCATGTTTAAGGTAAAGTTCTTCTTCAGCTTCAGCTTTCAGACATGTGAAGGTTTTGCTCTGAAAGTGAATCTGTGATTCTGGCCCCGTTTTATGACTCCCTTCACCTGGGCCAAAGTTGCATTTCCAGCAGAAGAAAAGCTGGTAAAAAGTCCAACCTTGGTCTCGTTAGACTAGAGCACATTTTCTGATAGGTTGAAGGAGACTGGGGCTTTTTTTTTGATCAATCAGAATTGATTCATATAAAACTTTTTACAAAGAGCAGCTTAAAGTTCTTTACACAATAAAAATAAAAAACTATAAACAAAATTAAAAACAAGCCTGAAGATAACAAAAGATATAACTCATTAAAAATCACAACAACAAAAAGAGAAAATATCCAATGATTTTCTCTCAGAACCTTACAGATGTAGATCAGATAAAACATTCCCATCCACTAACCCAGTTCCCAGTCCAAAACCCCCAGACTAACCCTAGTTCCCAGTATCTGGCATAATGAGGCTGTGACAGAGCGCATTTACCAGACTTGGATGTTTTCTCTGTCTGAAAGGTTTTCCATCTTTAAAGTTACCTCAGAGTTCAGACATGGAGAATACAGGAACATGTTTTCACAAACACAACGCTACCAGAACTTCCACAACTTCCTTCAGTGATCCTACCGGTCTCTGTAGCCTCCCAGTTTCAGTTTTGGGGAAATCCGTGTCTTTGTAATGTCCCTGTTGTCCCATATTTACTCCTCTTCCTGACAACAGTCTTCAGTAAGCTCCATCCACCACTCTGATATCTTCTGCTGCATCAGGAAACGAGAGGAAATGAGGAACCAGTTCCAATGATTCGCTCCACTGTCATCATCACCAAGTTGTGCTTTTCACACCAACATCCCAGATGTTGTACTTCACTCCAATAAGCTGACTCATCGTTGTTCCTGATGAGCCCGGGCGCTGTTGTATCGTCAGCGACTTTAACAATGAGATTGTTGGGAAAGAAGGCAGGACAGTTGTCACACATCCCCGAAGAGACCTGGTGTCGATGAGAAGAGTTGTTGAAGTTAGGTGAGGTTTTCTCCCAGTTACAGAGATACAATCTTCATTTCTTCAAGTATGTTGCATTATTTAAAGAATTAATAATTACATGAGGGTGTTGGTGCGTTGTTGTTTTGCAGTTGTGTAACTGACTGTGAGCATGTGTGTTGTATAACAGATGTGGAGGATTCACTTCAGGCAGCCGAAGATGTGGGAGGAAGAAGAGTACTATGTGGGAAAACTCCTGCTGAAGGACACACACACTCACATGCACTCGTATCCACTCGCTTTGATGACTTCCATCTTGAAGTTATTTTCTCCATCTTTGCAGTTGGGCTGCTTTCATCACGCTGGGCTTGCGCTCCAGTCAAGGAGCTTTTAGTAGAAACAGCAGGAATCTGAACAGGAGCCTCTGAGACAAGCGCTGCTATTGTGTCCGTCGACATTGGAGGTTTCCCCGGCATCACTCCTGACCACACGAAAGTCATTAGCTAGCAGCAAATGCTCATTTATCACCACTCGCAGTCGTTGTCGGAGCCGAAGGTTCAGCAGAGATTGATTGCAAAGAGAATCACACCAAGAGAAAATTGGAGGAGAGTGAATTAATTCTACCTTTGAGCGAAGGTGTTTTCCCCGCCATCGTGTTCTGGAGGTTACATGACTGTGTTTAGAAAAGAGGCAGAGGAGCTGCATTCAGGCGAAACTGCAGTTCAAGGGCAAAGAAAACAGTTTCTGAGAGAGAATCTGTCACCGCAGGTGTCTGTTTGGTTATCATCACAGGTGACTGTATGCGTTGTGAATTTGGGACTGTATATGCGTTGTGGACATTCGCAGCAGCGTCCATGAACTTTAGTTGGCGCATTGATGGAAACGCAGCATCAGCCGGGCCTCTTGCTGCTGCGAGGCTTCAACTGCATGGAACAAATCAGTGTGCCGTGCTGGGAGCTGGAGTGTGACCGAACAGCCGCAGGGAATTATCAAGACGATGATAAAGGTTTTCCCACTTTCTGTCTTGGCCAGAAAATGTTTAATTATGCAGCTGTTTTTTCTATCAGGCTTTAATCCTCTTGTGCTCAGAAAGTGAATTAAAAAAATGACATGACAGGTATCGTTTCATAAGATTGTATCAGCCTTGGAATCAGAGAAGATCACACACACACACACACACACACACACACACACACACACACACACACACACACACACAGGAGTGCTTTGCCAAAGAGGGGAAAGTTTAATTATAAAAGTATTGAAATAGTGACTGTATAATCCATGGGATGGGTTTGCTACCTACTTCCTCTCTTCATTCATCCTCATTCTCATAAATTGCCGGTTCTGCAGAAAAAGACAACATCCGAGCCCAACCTGGACACTCAGCCACAAAAGAGATCCAATCAGTTTCCACATAGAGGTCCGGATCTACTAAAGTTTTGCGTGTGTTGAAACATGTCAAACCTAGTGTACATGTAAATAATTGTACAAACTGATTTACTGACAGTTGTGTCTTTCAGAGGTGCAAAATAGCGAGTCTGCGTCCAGGACGTACGTCTGCTGCAATGAATATGCAATATGGGGCGTTCAAGTACTGTTTTGCATCTTTTGGGACAAGAAAATGTACAACAATGAATTTCGCACCTGCAATGTGATCTAACAAACCTGAAAGCAATCGTGGTCATAGAAACTAACCTACATTTAACAAGTTTCTAAAGTTCTGCAAAACATTGAAACAAAGCGAGAGAGAGCATTTTGTACTGTAGTTTGAATATTTTTGGCATGAGTGAGGAAAAAAAATGAAAACGCATGGAGCTCTTGGAGGAACTCCAAGATTTTGAGAGGAGTCATGCATACCTGCAAATGACAGATAACTGCGTGTCACAGCTCTAAAGCCTGCAGAAGTGCAGCCCATGAAGGCCAGAGCTGGACATTCAGGAGAATCGAATAAACATGAATACTCCTGTCTAAAGAAGTGGAGCTTAAATGAAGCAGATGAACCGTTTAAGGTTCCTTAAAAATCACACAGAACCTGTTATTACTGCCAGACATCTCCATCACACTTCACACAGCTGTAGAACAGAATGTTATTTACTGCCATTGCAAAATACAATCTTACAATTCAACTAAATGTGTTTAGCAGCTCTGCCACAACCTTGATGACTACCTGCTATGATGATGCTTTATAAAAACAACCCAAGGTTACATTTTTACAATAAGTAGTTGAAACAAAGATAAAACTATGTGTACATTCTGTTCAATATGAAAATTTCAATTATTACTAATAATAATGGATAAATACTAGGAGTGGGAGGAAAAAAAGATTTCCTATAAAAATTGGAATTTTTTTAAAAATGATTTTTATATAGATTTTTTTGGTCAAAAATCTTTTTTATTTTTTTTCCCCAATTTTAAATGTTTATATGTTTGTTTGCCAGATGGAGAAAAGGTTTCTGTTTTTCTCCAACAGAGAATGAAATGTTTCTCTACAACTGCAGTAACATGACATTATGTCTGTTTTGGAAAACACGTAAACAGAAGATGGACAATGGTGGACACGATAGAGATAAATGCTCAACCCTCATATTTTAAGTCAAAAGTTTGGACACATTTTGGATTTTTTTGCTTTAAAGGGAAAAACAGAGCTGGAAATGTAGAAAGCTGTCCCAGTCCCAAACCCCCAGACAAACCCTAGTTCCCAGTATCTGCATAATGAAGCTGTGACAGAGAGAATTTACCAGACTTGGATGTTTTCTTTGTCTGAAAGGTTTTCCGTCTTTAAAGTTACCTCAGAGTTCAGACATGGAGAATACAGATATCTTCTGCTGCATCAGGAAACGAGAGAAAATGAGGAACCAGTTCCAAAGATTCACACCGCTGTCATCATCACCAAGTTGTGCTTTTCACACCAAGATCCCAGATGTTGTACTTCACTCCAATAAAAATAATAATTAATAATAATAACAATGCATAAATACTAGGGGTGGGAGAAAAAACATTTCCCATAAAATTGGGAATTTTTTGTTTTACGATTTTTAAATAGATTTTTTTTGGTCAAAAATCTATTTGTTTCTTTTGCTTGAAATGTCAAAAGCTGTTTGTAAACTCTGTAATGCACATGTGGCGTACTGCAGTAACTTGACTAACGTTACTGCCCACCTAGCAAGACGCTATCCTGCAGAGCTAGACAACAGGCACTTAAACCAGCACTTTTATAAGCAGCAAGCTTCTGAAATAAGAGTATAAGATCAAACACCTGATTCAGATTCATTGCTGCTGAATTAATCTTAAAAACTAACTCACAGATGATTTTTCATTTGGGAAATCAGGCTCATGATGTCGTCTATAAACTTGGTCATCATGCGCCTTTTTCACACGGTCTGCTGTTTAAAAAGCAAAGTAAAAGTACAGAGGAAACACAATTTAAGTCCAACTAGCACCTAAAAGAAAATTATTAGAAATATTGAACGGACAGAAAAGCGTTTCGTCCCAGCCCTGAAAAGTTAAATTAGTTCTGTGTTGAACAGGTTGTACATGGTCTTGATAAATAAGAGATGTACAGGATGCAGATGGGCCTGAAATGTTACTGCAGCTATGCGTAGCTGTGCAAACATGACTTTAACTTTAGATACTAAGGAAACTTAATAAGACAAGACAAATATCTGAACTTTACTGAGCAGCAGCAGAGAGTGGCTTCCCCACATCAGGATGCTGTGATGCAGGTCATTAAAACTGCTCAAACACCATCAGTACCGGACATCAGGGATAACGGCGAGGTGCAAAGTCTTTCATGTGAGCAACATCTAACAAAAGGTCAAAATTCCACCAGCACCTACATCTGAGACTCAAAACTGGCTCTATACCAGTATGAGAGGAGAAACAGCTTGGCAACAGCTGCTTTATAGATAGATAGATGGATAGTTAGATAGATAGATAGATAGATAGATAGATAGATAGATAGATAGATAGATAGATAGATAGATAGATGCATCGTAGAGAGATCAGTCTCTCTCTGCAGCTGCTCCTCTGTCCTGCCAGGTTATTATGGAGGGGATGTTTTATATGATCTAAAATACCCTGAAGTTTTCTCCTCATCCTCTGCTCCACCACAGCTCTGACAGGGTCCGGACTTCTGTCGAGGACAGAACTAGCCATCCTGTCCAATTTGTCCAGACGTTTGCAGTCCTTGTTAGTAATGCTGCTCCCCCAGCAGACACCAATGTAAAACATCACACTTGTGATGACTGTGTGATGGAACATCTGCAGCAGGTCACTGCAGACATCAGAGGACCTGAGCCGCCTGTGGAAGAAAGGCGACTCTGTCGCTTCCTGTGTTGGCTGACCTTTCCAACTTCTGGTCCAGAACCACCCCCAGGTACCTGCAAGGTCTTCACCTTCTCTATTTCTTCTCCACCAACACAGACTGGCTTTATGTGTGATGTAGATCTCCTGAAATCCACCAGAAGCTATTTGCTCTTGGAAATGTTCAGGAGAAGACAGTTCTTGTTAGTCCAGTCTGTGAAGGCCTCTACCAGGTCCCTGTAGTCCCCTCCTGCCCACCTCTCACACATGCCACAACAGCTGTATCATCTGAATACTTCTGTATGAAGGTCTAATATAGACCTTAATATAATATAATATAATATAATATAATATAATATAATATAATATAATATAATATAATATAATATAATATAACTAAAAATAACAAAACAACATAATGTAATATAAGGTCTATTAAGACCTTATATATATATATAAGACCTCAATATAATGTACAAAACGTAACGTAATGCATCATAACCTAACCTAACCTAACGTAACCTAACCCAACATAACATAACATAACACAACACAACACAACACAACACAACACAACACAACACAACACAACACAACACAACACAACACAACAACATAATATAATATAAGGTCCAGTATAGACCCTAACCGTTATATAACGTAACGTAACGTAACGTAACGTAACGTAACGTAACGTAACGTAACGTAACGTAACGTAACGTAACGTAATGTAACCTAACCTAACCTAACCTAACACAACACAACACAACACAACACAACACAACACAACACAACACAACACAACACAACACAACATAATATAAGGTCCATTATAGACCCTAACCCTAACCCCTATATAACAACATAACATAACGTAACGTGACGTAACGTAACGTAACGTAACGTAACGTAACGTAACGTAACGTAACGTAACGTAACGTAACGTAACATCCATTACAGTTTGCAGGTGTACATTGTCTGCAGATGTGCTTTGAGCTGTTCTTGTTTTTGCTTCAGTGTTCGGAGGCTTTGAGCTTTTTGAAAGTTTTTTTGCTGCATTTAGTCAAAAACAACAGTCATTTGTGCAAAAACAACAAAAAAAGCTTGTTTTTGTAATGCTGACATGAAACATTTAATCCAGTAAAACATTGCCGGTAAAGCAGCTTTCTTCCGTTTCTGAAATATCAGGCATGTGAAAAAGAAGCTCTTTATTCTGAGACTAAAAATCAACCAAAGGTCAGAAGGTCTGAGCCAAAACCAGACCCGTCAACCAGCTTTGACTTGAAATGAGGCTTTTCTTTCTTTTTCTTTTATTTATTTGTATGGTATAAGTACAGTTAGTTTATAAACATACACCACAAAGGACACAGATTGTGCAGCTGGAATGAAAACTCCTTAAAGGCTTTTAAGGTTTCTCACCTAAACATTCAAAAGAACAAAATAATAAAAAGATTTAACATTGCATACCTAATAAATATCACTGAAATACAACACACCAGAGAGACAGATCCAGTAAAAAACAGAACAAAATATAATATAGGCCATAAAATCCCTAATTAATACTGTGTGTGAGTGCAGGTGTGTGTGTGTGTGTGTGAGTGGCATGTATATATTTATATAAAAAAAAGGGAAAACTGAGAAAGGAAACAAAATCCTAATAAGATGTTTCACCGTAGATGTGACATTAATCTGCAATCAGATTATCAAAGCAGCTGGAATGCAAAGCTGATCCTGCATCCGGACAAGTTCATCATTTCAGATAAACGGTGCGACAAAAAAAAACTATTTGTCTCTTTCCTGATTTCTCATTTTTGCAAATGTGTCACACTTTAAAGTTTCAGATCATCACACACATTTTAATATCAGAGTAAATGCAAACTGCTGTTTTTACATGGTGATTTTATTTATTATTAAAGTCATATATTTATATATAAAAGCACTGTTTTTGAGCGCAGAAAGGTTTTAAAAGATGCTGCATAAATGGTTCAATCACAACTTGAAAGAAAATACAGAAACAGAACAGAAACTTTAGTTCAGAGCAGCTTAGTTTAAACTCAAACTGAAGAAAACCTGTGAAGAAAGCATCACTTTCCGACAGAACAGGAGAGACTATTTTTATTTCTCTACTCAGAAATAACTCAAAGCCTTATTTCTAATCCGGATGCAGTTTGCACGTGTGATGACTGAGATGGTTACTTAAGTCATCACCGCGGGAGAAGTCTCGTCTCTCTTTGGAGAAATTTGGAGCTGAGATGAAGATGTGTGACAGAGGTCCTCTTCCCCCTGCCGTTATATGATAATTAGGACTGGTGGTGTGATGAGTACATTTGTCACATCTGCTCAGGTTCTTCAGCAGAATGCAACGAGACAGGCTGCATCAGCAGATCAACGGTCACTGCTGGTGTGGTCCGACTGCAGCCAGAGGTCATTATACCGTGTCATGTTCACGTTGAGGAGGAGGTCATTGTCGAAGTAGCTGACTGCATGGTGCATTCACCCAGATCAGCATGTCAACTATGGATTTATCTATTCATTTATTTATCAAGTAATAAGGTTATAGTCACAGTTGGTAAAGCAGTTCCCTGTAATTCAGCGGTTCTTCAGTTGTCTGCAGCGGCGGTCTCGGCGTTAGACCTTATTTAAGTGAATGCAGAGGATTTATGTTTTTTTCTGAGCACAGGACTAAAAGTTGATCAAACATCTGGAGTGATATGTGAGCTGAGCTCTTTATGTCCCGAAACTAACAGGGTGCGATGAGACAACATGACGTCTCGGATGGTTTCAGTCCAGAGAGACTTACAGCTGAATGAGTAGCAACAGAGCAAATGTGGAGACAGTTTATGGCATGATCGACTTTAATTTTACCCCCAAACCACCACCCTCCCAACATCCTCCTTCTCTGTTCTTACATCCTAACATCATTATCACGCAGAAGTGGGGGCTAATACTGCACCTAAATTACTAAGGAATGAACAGTTTGGAAGCAGCTCGGGACAAATGAAATATACTTTTTAAAAAATGTTCTCCTCCTCCAATTCCTCGTGCACGCTGACACAGATGCCCCCACAACCCCGCCCAGCATCTGTCATGATGTGGTTTTTTGCTGTGCCTTCGTTTCAGGTTTCCTGTTTTATTTTGTT
Source organism: Telmatherina bonti (assembly GCF_933228915.1). Lineage (NCBI taxonomy): Eukaryota > Metazoa > Chordata > Actinopteri > Atheriniformes > Telmatherinidae > Telmatherina > Telmatherina bonti. The sequence goes on from NC_136624.1 coordinate 10,840,542, forward strand.
AGTTTGTCAGTTTACCCTCGCTTCAGTTACTGGAAATAAAATCTCGTATGATTCCTGCATCTTTGCTTCTGACTCCTGCATTTGGGTCCAACCCCCCCCCCCCCCCCCCCCCCCCCCCCCACTCAGCATCAGCTCCAGAGATACCAGCAGAATCAATAAACAGATCCAGAAAGCTGGTTAAATCATTGAATTAAATGATTTTGCCAGAAGACAGAGACAGGATGTCTTCTCTAACTGGGACATTCTTCATGTCCATCACAAGGGATACTCGAGGGACAGTGGAGCTTTATTTCAGACCGACAGACAGATCTATCTATCTATCTATCTATCTATCTATCTATCTATCTATCTATCTATCTATCTATCTATCTATCTGGCCTTTGTTTTGTCATCTTGAGGACAATAAATAAAAGAGCTTTTTGTTTTAGCTTTATTTAAATGAATTAAACCAGATTTTAAATCCTGATGACAGATTGAAGATTTTCTCGTGTTTTTGCTTCGTATTGTTCAATGTTTTTCTGTGAGATATTCTGGTCCACATCATGTAACGGGGCATGAAATAACCATAAGTAATTCATGTAGTGCATGAGCACATAAAACAACAAATAGCGCCTCATTGCTTTCCTTGTCTTCCATCTTTAACCTCTTCCCGGCTCTCTCCCGCAGCGGGATTCCTGGCAAGAAGTGTGGAAGCATTATCTTCACAGCTGAGGAGCTAAGCAACTGCAGGGTTAGTATCAGATCACACAAATGCACCTGCTGGACCTCCATCACACAGACGGAGGCCAGGGAGCTCATCTTGCCAGGTGAATTTGAATGAACGCGCAGACTTGGGAATATTTTTGTAATTTGCGTGAAGTTGAGGCGAAGTGAGTTTGTACTTTTCCTCCCCAGTTAGAGATGCTCATCAACTATTTAGCCACGCTTTAGTATCGCTGGTTTGTCTGGCCACAGTGGTTAGATAATAATTAGAAGCATAAACAGGGAGCTGCATGCAGGACACATCCTCATTATAGCAAACATTCGACCTATAAATACATCCACACCGTTAATGATCCGATTACCAGGCCAGAGTGAACTTTTATCTGCTGCACTTCTTCCCAAAAACATCTGGACGTCGTAGAAACATCTCTGGAAGGAGTCATCTCAGTTTACCTGGACTTTCCTGGTCTTTACTGGCATTGGTCCAGAAGTCTGACATTTTTATTGACTTAAATCTGTCAAGTAAAAGTTACATGTTTCGCCTTTCTACACGACGAAATTTAGTCTGATTTAATCCTGTCTGAATATTTCTGTCTCATCTCTATCAGGTGATGAAAGCGCAGATTCGTTTCATTGTATTTTTTTTAAACGTCCTCCATCATGGTGGAGGTTATATTTTCCCCATCCTTGGTTTCTCTTCTCTGTCTGTCTTTATTGAGCAACGAGGGGCGGGACTTAAAGAGTTAATTACGATGAATGCTCTGGTTACAGTATTCAGACTGATAGTAAGAACGTGCTCATGTGGGTGATGTGTGATCGGTTTTTACCAGCGACTAACAGCAAACTGAAACTCTGAATGTCTGATTTCCACCTGGGGAAACAGAGATCACATCAAATATGCAGATATGGTCTTATTCTCAGTGTTTTATGACTGGATAAAAGATTTGTCATGAATTACACGTTGTCTGTTCTTATTTTGGGTGAAAAAAGCTTTGAGTTCGACTTTGTTTTGGTTTATATAAACCTCATGGCCAGGACTGGCTTCCATACTGTAAAACACACCTACAGTCCAGATTTAAACCTCCACTTTGTGCAGGTTGACATGAATTGCTGGTTTTAGTGTGAAACTCTGATCAGATATCACTATGAACTAAAAGAAAACTTGGACGGAGTTTCAAAAGACATGAAAACAAACTGTTTGTTCTCTCAGGACATAGCCACCATGCAGTTCTGTGCCAACAAGCTGGATAAAAAGGATTTCTTTGGCAAGTCTGACCCTTTCCTCGTCTTCTACCGGAGCAATGAGGACGGAACGTAAGTGTGTGTGTTTGTGACTGTAAATCCTCTACTGTACACTCCATCTGTTAGTCCCTCAGCCGAGACCAGCGAGGGAAAATCTGTCAGTGTTTTCTTTTGGATCCTGTCCCAGGAGGAGGCTAGAAGCGTCTCGATGGTCAGGAGGAGGAAGGCTAACAGATTTTCCTGACACTGGAACAGACAGTTCCAATCTGTATTTAGATGAAAGTGTCAGAGTCACAGAGATG